>NC_056726.1:60071284-60214948 GCF_019279795.1 Protopterus annectens | reverse complement strand
GGATGAAACCGTTATCACTGTCTCCTTTTTTCACTAGTCTTCCTTAACATTATTTAAACAAACTGTAAATTAAAACTGGTGAAAAGAATAGGGCTGGACAGCATTAATAGTCAGTCAACACTACATGTCATTAACAAAGAGAACGGAGGTAGTAATAGATGGCTGTAGGAAGGGAGACATTTTATTTCCGAAAAGTGAGAACAAATAGGCAAAAAATTAAAGACCAGCCCACTTTACTACAGTGTTTGAAATGAGAAGCACAAATAAAGGGAAAAAAATCAGTAAGGTTCATCTATGTTTACTGCTAACTTTACTGAGAAACAGTGTTTTTGTTTTTTTTTTTTGGGGGGGGTTCTGTTATCATGAGTAAACAGCAGTACTGTCCTCCATGGGTAAATTCCAGATGTATGCAGGGATGATTTGTTTGGCTACTGTATGATAAGTTAGTTAAAAAACTGTTTTACCTTTTCAAATTACCCATTACTGAGAGGGGATACATGTAGTACCTTAATAGGGTTTGCAGCACTTATTTGTTGCTTTTGTTTACTGCAAAAGTCTGACTAGGCAAAAGACCCATTTCCAGTGGAAACACAAAAGTCTCTAAAGTAGAACAATTGACATAGATATGATAACATTAGAATTATAAGTATACATAAACACTGAAGAAAGTACAGTTGTGTACACTTACCATAAATGTAGCTGTTCGAGTGTATTCACTATTGCAGTTATCACACTTGGGTTATCTGCCTGCAGGTAGCCCTCAGTCGGCCCAAATACCAGAGTATTGGGATTTCTGCATCAGATGCTGTTGCCTCTTCCATGACATCAGGTTGCCAGGGGTAGAAAACATGCAGCCGCCACCATTACATCAGTTTTTCTTGCCCTAGATGTCAGGAGCCCCCAAAATAGGAAGCTGTTACATGGTGTGGAACACCTCTAGTAAAAAGTAAATATCCCTGCCATAAAACATGGCCATAAAGAGGATAGGTAAAAAAGATAGAGAATGTCAGGGAGCTGGAGGGAGGGAAACCAGGACTGCAACAGTGAATACACTCGAACATCTACATTTATGATAAGTGTACACAACTGTACATCCTGTTTCATGTTTCACTGTTGCAGTCATCACACTTGGGTTGATGCCCAAAGCTAAGAAAGGGTGGAGGCAGTCAAAAAGTGTTGGGGCTGGCTAGCAGGCCTTGCAAGACTGCTGTAGCAAATTCAGCTCTGGATTTAGAAAAAAATAGGTAAGTGGTAATGCTTGGTAAAGGTGTGCACAGAACTCCAGGTTTTTAGCTTCCAGGATGTCCCTGGTGAGGACCCCCCTGAGAAAGGCTGTAGAGGTTGAAGTAGCTCTAGTGGAATGAGTTCCGATTCCCAGAGGGGTAGGTTTTCCATGGTGCTTGTAGCAGAAATGGATGCAGTGTGCTATCCATTTGGAAATGGTTTGCTTCGAAATGGCCTTGCCCTCTGCCCCTATAGCAAAGGTGACTAATAGCTGGTCAGATTTTCTGAAAGGCTTAGTCCTGTCAAGGTAGAACCTGAGCTGTCTATGCACATCCAAGGAGTGCAGGATCCTTTCCCCTCTATTCTGAGGATTAGGGAAAAAGGTTAGCAAATGGATGGATTGCTTTAAACCCACACTGGATACCACCTTGGGCATAAAGGAAGGGTTAGCCCTGAGGGAAACCCTGTCAGCATGGAAAATAAATGAAGGGCTCCACCGCCATTAGTGCCTGTAACTAAGACACAATTATTGCTAAAGTAATAGCTAGAATTAAGGCTGTTTTCCAAGAGACGAATTTTAACTCTGCTGAAGCAGCAGGTCAAAAGGGGGAAGTGTGAGGTTCTCCAGTACAAAGTTAAGATCCCAAGCCGGGGTGGGTGCTTTCCTAGGGGGCCTTAAATTGTTACCACCTCTCAGGAAATGCTTGATTAGAGTGTGAGAAAAGAGAGGAGTCTCGGTATTATAATGAGCTGAGATGGCAGAGACATGAATCTTAATGGATGAGAAGGATAGGCCTCTGTGGAACATCTCTGCTAGATAATCAAGGATTTGAGGTAAGTTGGGCACAGCTGTGTCCTTTCCTTGAGACTGACTCCAAGAACAATATCTTTTCCACTTTTCAGCATAGGAATTCCTAGTACTAGGCCTTCTGGCCTCAAGGATGACGTCCAACGCTTGTTTGCTGAGGGATGCTGGTGGTGTATTCATGGGATAAGCCAGGCTGCAAGGTTTAGGGTTTGCAGCTGTGGATGCAAAATCTGTCCCTCCTGCTGAGACAGCAGGGAAGGTGTCTGATGTAGGTGCCAAGGTGGCACTGTTGTCAGACTGCATAGGAGCGGGCACCAGTGCTGACGTGGTCAGTCTGGTGCAATAAGGATTGCCCTTGGCCTGTCCTGTTTGATCTTGAGTAGTACTTTTGAGAAGAGGGGCAGAGGAGGGAAGGCATAAATTGAGAGGTTTTCCCATGTAAAGGATAAGGCATCCACCTTCCAGGCTCTGCTGTGAGGGTTCCTGGTGCAAAATGTGTTCAATTTGGTGGGTGGCAAAGAGGTCCACCTCCAGAGTTCCCCACCTCTGGGTTAGAAGTTTGAATGAGTTGCGTTTCAGTTTCCACTCGTGAGGGTCCAGTAGATTTCTGCTCAAGTCGTCTGCCAGTGAATTTTGCTTGCCTGGCAGGAATTGAGCTTGCAGGTGCACTTGGATGCTCAAGGGTGTGTTCCACAGAGCCATGGCTAAATTGCAGAGTGGGTAAGAATGAGTCCCGCCCTGCTTGTTTATGTACCACATAACTGTGGTGTTGTCTGTCTTTATCAGGACCTGTCGTGGAAGGATAAGGTATTTGAAGACTGTCAGAGCATTCTGTACAGCTAGCATCTCTGACTGATATGCAGGGGAATTTGGTCTGGGCTCCATTTGCCTTGAATGCATTTGCCTGCCATGTGTGCCCCCCATGCATAGTCTGATGCGTCTGTTGTCAGGGTTTGGGTGGCGAGGGGTTGAGTGAAAGGAAGTCCCTTGTTGTGGTTGCATGCTGCTGCCCACCAAAAGAATTCTGCCCTTAGACAAGGTATGCTAGGAATCACTGTTTTCAGGTCCGGAGAATGTTGACACCAGAGACTTTTTAAGTACCACTGAAGTTTCCTCACATGCAGTCTTGCATATGGAATTAGCAGAATGCATGAGGCCATGATCCCTAGGGCTTACAGTATTTTCCTTGCAGATAGCTGGTTTTGTTGACCATTAGTTTGAAATAGTTTGTCAAATGGACCTGCTTTTTTGGAGTGAGGAACGCCATCTGGGAAGTTGTGTTCAAGCTTGCTCCCAGGAATACAATTTGTTGGCTGGGCACCAGTTATGATTTCTTTTCATTGATGGTGTATCCCAGTGAAGTTATAAGTCTTTTTACAAATGCCAGGTGCTGAAGTAGCAATTCCTGACTGTCCACCTGAATTAGGCAATCGTCCAAGTATGGGTATAATTGAATATTTCTCTGCCTGCAGTATGCAATGGCTGGAGCCAGCCATTTTGTAAATACTCTGGGTGCAGTAGATAAGCCAAAGGGAAGTGCAGAGAACTGATAGTGCATAGAGCCTGCCCTGAAATGTAAATATTTCCTGCAAGACTCCCTTATGGGGATGTGCAGATAAGCTTCTTTTAAGTCTAGGGTGACTAACCAGGCATCCTTGGCCAGCACAGGAAGAAGCTGTTGCAGTGTAAACATTTTGAATTTTGGGACCACCAGAAAGGTGTTGCGAATTGATAGATCCAGGATAGGGCGCCAAGAGCTCTCTTTTCTGGGCACCAGGAACAGTCTGGAGTAGAAACTCTGTCCCCTTTGTTCTACTGGAACAGGTTGAATAGCCCTGGTATGGAGAATGGAAATACTTGCTTTTGAGCCTCTGCCCACTGGTTTGGAGGAAGGTCTGGCAACCCGATTGGTGTTGGCAGTGAGTGGAAGTAGAATCTGTATCCCAGGGATACAATGTTTAGAACCCGTGAAAAATGAGTGTCCGGTTCCAAGGAAAGAGACAGAAAATACCAAAACTGTTTATTAGTACATCATGAACCTGATGTACTAATAAACAACAGTTTTGGTCTTGGAAGTGGACACAAATTTTTCACCAGTTATATCGCATTTATTGACTGGCAATTATTGGGTTTGACTGGTGTAGTACTTTTTAATGTTTAGAACCCATCGGTCCTGAGTAATGGACATCCAGTTTTTTACATGAAGGGCGAGTTTTCCTCCTAGGGGTACAAGTACTTGGCCATGACTGGGAAGGATAATTGGAAAGTCATTGTGAACTTTTTCCATAAGGGGGTGGCTTACCACTCCCTGGTTTTGAGGTGGAAACACTCTATTGTTTAGATCTCTGCATACCCTGATACTGCAGTCTTAGTGGTCTGCTTCCCCTGGGTTTGGACTGAGAAGGCCTAAGAGGGACTGGAAATGACCAGTTTTCTGAAGGCCAATGCCTACTGAATCTAGGTGGCTGCACCTGTAAGAAATCTTTGACTGTTTGCAAAGATTTAGCTTTTTCTTCCATCTTTTTAAGAACTTCTTCTACTTTTGTGCCAAGCAAACGCTCCTGATGTAATGGAGCATCAAGTAATTTTGCTTTGACATGGTCAGGCAAGGCTTGTTCTTTTAGCCAAGCATGCCTTCTCAATACAGACCCAGTGACAGCAGCCCTGCAAGATGCTTCAAAGGCATCAAACCCACATTGCAAAGTATGTTTACTAACTTGTTTTGCAGAATGCATTAACTCTTGTAAATCTTTATTTTCTGCACTATCTGGAAGTAACACCATTTTTTGTTTAATTAGTTCCATAATATGTTGCTGGTACTTCAACATGTGAAACTAGCAATTCAAAGCCCTGATGGCTCTTACCCCATCTGTCTAAAGCTCTAGAATCCCTTTCTGAAGGGGTAGGGTTTTTGGCTGTAGTAGCCTTAATGCCTTTAGGTCCCTGGGAAATGGTCACTGGATCCGCAGTAGGATTCTTAAAGAGAAATTTGTGAGAATCAGGTACTCTGTAGTACCTGTCAGGTTTTCTAGGAGCTGGTGGTAAGGTGTCAGGAGTAAGACTGGACACCAAGAAGACATTGTCTACAATATCCAAGACATGGGGTGTAGCTAGAGGCCTGTGCTAAGGCAAATCTAAAAATTCCCCAGAGTCTTTTTTTGGACTGAGGATAGTCCTGGCATTCCCAGCGTAAATGCTCTCTTAAGGTATGCAAGGTTTCACCAAAGGAGAAATCCTCTGGAAGTGAAGCAGAGAGAATGGATTCCTCTGCATCTGAATCCTCATAGGTAGATAAGGGTATGTCCTGGTAATCAGAAGGGTCAGTCATCAAACTCGTGGTCTGTAGAATCAGAAGGAAATTCAGTTCTTTGTCTTTTGGCAGGGGAAGGCTGGCTTCCCCTAATTAGAGTAATAAGGTCTTCAGCCATTCTAAGCATTTGTTTTTGTGGTATGGGAGCTTGAGCATTTGCTTTGGACGTCGGTTTTCTAGGTGTAGTGTGAACTCTGAGCCTGAGAAACTTGGTAGTTTTAGTAGGAAATTAAGTTGTTGGTTTGATATGAATATCGATAGGTCGGAATACACCCTCAGAAGCCGGTGCCTGCACAGTGGCTCTGGACACATCCAAGGTAGAGACATCCACAGGTTCCATAGTCAAAGAAGCATCTTGCGGCATACCAGACTTCAAATGGGTCTCAGCAGAGGCATACGAATCTGTAGAAGTGGGCATCAGGGTCTGCAAAGGCGCCTCACTGAGTACCGGCGGACTGGCGACAAGCTTAACGGAAGTGTCGTTTGCAGTTTTTGACCTATGCAGTCTGTCTCTGTCTTTGTGCTTTTTCAGAAGATCGGTAGTCGCATGGCTTAACAAAGCCATTTTGGAATACGGAGAAAAAAAGTGAAAAATTCAGCTACAAAAATAGCCCGACGACAAATGGCTCGGGCGTTAAGGCACAAAACCGACAGCTAGGGACATTGTGGTATGGGCCTAAACAGGTGATGCAGTAAGAATGAAAATCTCTGTGAGGTATTTGCTTTCCACAGGCAAGACAACTGTTAATTTTTTCTGACATCGGTTAGAGTAAGAAATAAGAATCCCCAACGGGGTACTTAGCTTTAGAAGACTTCAGGTCTGAAACTCGAAAAACAAAAATTTCAGGTAGCGGCTGACTGGCACTTGCGAACTGCTTTTGCTTCAGGGCTCCTTCTCAGCAAGAAAGACTGATGTAATGACGACGGCTGCATGTTTTATACCCCTGACGTCATGGAAGAGGTGACAGCATCCATCGCAGACATTCCAAGACTCTGGTATTCGGGCAGACTGAGGGCTACCTGCAGGCAGAAAACCCAAGTGTGATGACTGCAACAGTGAACCACGAACATCAATTGTTCTAGCAGGCAATTCTACATTACATAGTTGAAAAAGTACACTGTCAGTTGTTAGTTACAGTTTTCTGCAGATGCTCCAAGTCTTACTGTAAAAGTGAGAAGATGGAACTGAACAGAATAATACCTGGACAGAAAAGATAGATCATATAGGTGCTAGGCATTTACAAAGCCAGGAGATGATCAGGTGTGATTTTAGTTACAGTTTGAAGGACTTCATTGAGGACTTTTATTTTCCTGATAGGATAATGGAGTTCCAGGTTTTGGACATTAGATGAGAATAGAACAGCTATCAAGAGTTGTTTGGCTTAAATATTAGTTGGGTGGAGTACAAATTTTTGGATTGCTGGCATAGTTGTACAAGGTTAGCTAGTTATGGACAGTCATTTGGTGATGTAGAAAACCACACTGAAGAATTAGAACAACAATGGATCACTAAATTACAAGCAGATAGATATCCTGGTTTGAATGGCTGCACCTCATTATTTCCTTACCTTAAGGCAAGTTTTATTGTACTATTATGGTTATATGTGCACAAAATGTGTGCGTATATGTATATATATATATATATATATATATATATATATATATATATATATATTTTAATAACCATCAGGGATGACATTCCCCCTTTTTTAAATATTATTGTCTGTAAATACACACCTTTCTATATATTTTATGCATTTTTCTTATGGATATCGACATATGTTCTTATGTTAGTGGAGTAATATGTCTTTAAATTGTGATGTCATACTAATTGTCATAGTATTTAACCAAGCATCAGTTGTAGTGATGTGGTCTGATGAAGCAACATTAAGTTGTGAAAGCGCTTACCGTTTTGTCTTCTGCAATAAAGTACAGTGACTGATTTCCAGTGTGTAACTTTGGTGCCTTAATTTACTTTTGCTGTTGAAATGGTGGAGTAATTCAAGCCACTGGATATCTCAGACTGACAAACAGTGATGTGACCTATTGAGGAGGTTGGCTGAAACTTTAGCATCCTTGTTGTAGTACTGGTCAGCATGCTGAACTTAGTAAGATGGATGTTTGTAAGTACAGGTGCAGCATACAGCCGGAAAGGAAGAGGGAAGGTAGCAGCAAGATGGCATTTAGCAGTGTTAGATAAGGTTTTGCTCTGTACAGAGTGCTTAATTTTTGGTGATTTTTTTCACTATATGTTGTATGTGGGCATCATATTTTAGGCCTTTATCTATACGAACTCCTGGTTTGGTGTGGGTAGCCAGTTTCATTTTGATGTGATTGGAGGAAGATATAGTAAAGATTGACTTTTTTATTTCAATGTATTTGGAAGTTAAGAGAAATAGTTTGGATTTGGGAATAGCTGGGAGCTAGCCAGCCAGTTTTCTACAGATGTGAATGATTCCTGGGGAGAGTCAAGATTTTTTTTTTTTTTTTGCTGTACAGATGATAGTGCGTTAAGGTGACATTCTTATTTGTCAGGGCAAGTTCATTAACAAAGATACTGAAACGGGTTGGCCCTAGTATGAATCCCTGTGGGACTCCCAACAGTTATGGGGAGAAAGTAGATGTCGGTGAGCCATTCCACTACCTGGTGCCACTATGAGAGACAGCTACAGAACCAGAAGAAAGAGGAGTTGTTAAGACCTAGGTTAGAGAGTTTTTTAAGAATGGGAGATGGTGTTAAAATCTTAAAGATCAAAAGAATAGTGCAGCTATAAGGTCACTTTAATTTCTGTTTGTGTTTACAGTATTGGTAAAGCTTAGAAGGGAGGTGGAGGTACCATGGTAGGAGTGGAAGCTGTACTGTAAGAGGGGGAGAGGCATGCATTTTGTGTGACACAGTGCAAGAATTGGTTCTGAACATACTACACATTTTTGATAAAGGTGAGAAAATGGCAATATGCATAAAATATGACCACCTTTGTGGGTGGGGAGGATGCAGCTATTTTTTCTACAGTAGAGGTACACAAGATTTATCAGAACTGAGATAGCAACACATGTGGCTTCTGCTGCAGTTTTTAAACAACCAGATGGTAGACTGTCTGATGCTAGGGAGGTGGGTTTTAGGTTAAGTAGTAGCTTTATGATGGTAGCTGTATAGTGACTGTCATGAGAGAGTGAGCATGGGGAGAGAACATTAACAGTATGGAGAGATCTTAAGGTTTGCATTGTTTTGTGGGTATTGTTATAGTTAAGTGTTACTGAGTAAGGAAGAGACAGAATGAGTAAAGTTAGAGTTAAATTCATTAGCCACATTTGCAGAGTTACTAGTTCTGAGTGTTGGAAAGGGTTGTGTTGACCAGCCAAGGTTTAGGAGATGATTTATAGAAGATCACAACAATTTGTGGGGTGTAGTATGTTCTTTTGCCTGCTTTAATGTGATAATTTGTTTCTAAGGTCTCTGAATTTCTGATATTTGGGCAGGGTTTTGTTTGATGCTCAGGTTTTCCAGGTATCATTTCCGAGTTTCACAAGATGTACGGTGCTTCTGGAGATCCAGGGGACAGGATTTGACTTAACACATTTTTCCACTAGTTCATTTAGAATGTTTAGAATTATATTGTTGAAATGGGATACAGCATCAAGTGGTAGATATTTAAGCTCTATGGTTTTAGGTAAAAGATGGAGGTTTTGTTGAATTTTGGCAGATAACATGCTGCATTATAACTGTTTTTTTCTGGATGTTGGTTTGCTTTCTTATGGTGAACATAGAGAGGAAACGGTCACTTAAGGAGTCATGAGTATTCCATAGGTAGAGACTTTACTAGGCACGGACAATAGTACCCAGTGAAAGATGGTGCCCTTGGTATTTTTAGTATTAAAGTGAGTGGGAGAGGTAACCCTTTGTCTAAATCCATATAAGTTTATCTTTTGAGGGGAGTGGAGACAGAGAAACAGTGTGTGCCAATACTGAAGTAATTTAACATTAGTTTTTTTTATAAAGGATGTTGGAGGAGAGCCAGGAGTGAAGGTGTTCTGCTGTGTTAAGATTGTTACCAGGAGGGATATGGGTATAGGTATCTGTAATGCATAAGGATGTATGCTGCTTTGGTCTCAGTAAATGTGAGGATTTCAGTTTTGTCAAATTTGGAGGTGTTGGAGGAGACAGACAGAGCTATAAAATGCTTTAGAGAGTACTGCAACTCCACTAGCTCTCTTATGTTTTCCGTTTGCCTTGAGCATGTTATAATCCAGTGGATGTATATAATCATGTTTTGTTTCCTTTTTCAGCCAGGTCTCAGTTAAAACTACAATATCAGGGGAATGTAGGGCAAGCCATGCATGGAATTCTGGTAGCTTGTTGTAAATGCTTGTAATATTAATATGGACAGAGAATACACAAGAGGGTTTACAGTGGTAGTGTGTACAGGAGGTGGGATTAAGTGAGGAAGTGGAAGGGCAATGAATGACTAGGATAGAGAATGGGCCTGGGATGGAGTGCATGTCACCACTGAATTTTATACATGTATATATTTTTATATATAGATCGAGAGGGTCTTATATTTTATTTTAGATTTAGGTTTCTGACAGAGTTTGATATGGGCGTGCGAGAGCGAATTTTGTACTTAATTAGCACAAAAGGTATAATAAGTAAAATAATAAGCCTGTATGCTACCTAAGAATATATGTGTCCCTGACAATTCCCAAAAGTTTTTATAGAGAGCTGAGTGTATGACATTATTACATGTGCTGTCGTTTACTGAATTTTTTTTTTTTTGGGGGGGGGGGCACAGGCTGTGTGTCAGAGTATCTTGGCTGTACAAAAACTTTAATTTTTTGTTTTTGAGAGGGTACAATTTATTGTCTCTTTTTTGAATAAGCTGTCACATCTGCTTTAGCACCAAACTCATCTGTGTTTCACAGAGCAGTGATCAGTTCTTTCTCTTCCTTTTATTTCAGTTAGTGTACTTTCAGGAAACTGACATCAGGACAGCGCATTTATGCTCATTAATACATACAGCTATTTAAAAAGTACTTAAAGCCAGTGGTGCACAGGATGCAGTCAGTATGGGTTCTCCACAAGGTCACGGTACATAAATGTTGAGGTCACCAAAGTGTTAAACAAGGTAATGTAGCTGTGGTTTAGATATTCTAAAATATAACAGAAACAGATGCAATTACAAATGCTTAAAAAACATGGAATCTGTTAGCATTCATCATTACCTTTACTACCAAGTAAAACATAGTTTACCTCAATGGAACAACACATTGACTAGTGCTTTCAACAAAATGTTTTTGTATATTTAAATTCTAGCCAAAAGAGCTGACAGAATCCCATAAAATAGATAAACATGCATGTCAACATGGGCCTCAGCATTGTACATTGTGTTGAGAGTTGGCTGGATAATTAAACACAGAAGACAATAAATGGAATCCTCAGGGAGTGAAGAGGAGGCTGTGCCACTTCAACATCTATAAAAATGACATTGCACAGGGACTAGAGGTGCACACACAACTCAACAGAGTAAACACTGATCTGCAACAGGGGTGTAAGTAGCTTAGAGTCAGTGTAAGGAAAACCTAGCAGAAGACAACATCATGTTAGAGAAGAAAGCATTCACAATAAAACTGGAAAGGGAGAGTTTCATATAGTAGCCAATGTTAGAAAAATGTGTAGACCATGTGAGAATGTAGTTAAGGAAAGCATACAGGAGTATGATGTGGGATAAAGTAATACTTTTCCAGTTTTACTGGTACTGTAATTCTGTAGACGTAATGGCATCATACTTCTCAACGGTACAGATTTGTGCAAACTGTCCAGATTTTTGCCTCATATTTTTGGTCTGTTTTTCATAACATTGTGGTTTACTGGCAAATTAGTGGCAAATCATTAAAGACTAAAGTTAGAAACTAATGACAGACATTTGAGCTTCAGACTTCATAACCTTCAGAAAATTCATGCTAATGCAAAACCTGTTATTCTATCAACTTTCTATATTTTTAAGAGCAATACTTAAAAATTGTCCCTATTTTGGGGTCTCTGTCCCACTTTTATTTATGGCATTGTCCAGATTTCTTGCTCTAAGAGGTTGAGAGGTGTGAATGGCATCATGACTATTGCATACGGTTCCGGGACATCTCTCTGCAAAGATGATATAAGCCATACTAAAAGGCAACAAAAGAGTGCAAGGTCTATAAAAGAAAAGTCAGAAATCTTTATAACATACCTTACAAGAACAAGGATGCAGCTAATAAACTAACAAGAACTAAGACGACAGTATCTTTACAAGGAAGACGGTTAACAACAAAGGGTCATAATCTGAAAATTTATTTATTTATTTTGCATTTGTTGACCGGGATATTCCGACTGGACACATGTCCGTTTTCAGCAGAGGCCCAGGGAGAAAAGCTCCAATAATACAAAGCATATGATACATTATATGACAGATATATGGTAATATAATATACATTGCATACGTAGATAAAGGTTACAAATACAATACGATATACACTAACACTTGTAGAGAAGAAGATACATAGATACGTCAGTGTAAGAAGAGACAAAACAGGATTGCAATTTCAATAATATGTACATTAACAATTGTAGAGAAGAGGGTGAGATCTTAAGGTTATGAGATTCAGGTAGCAAGTAGGTGGCTTTTGCCTTGATGGAAGGTACAGATGAAAAGGACTGGGAGGGTTACTTAGTCTGGATTGGAACACTGGCAAAGCCAGTGGGTTTTGAAGTGGTGGGTGAGACCTTTCTTGAAAGAATGAATGGAGGTGGAGTTAGTGAGACTGGGTGGGAGAGAGTTCCATGTTTTACCGACTGTGTTGGAAAACAATAGTGGGAGGACGGCTTCCTCAGAGAGAGATAGAGAGAGAGAAACAAGAAGATGCATGAGAAAGGCCTTCCTGAGGAAGCTGTAGAATTAGATACGGAAGCAGAATTCCAGAATGAAAGGCAAATGACAAAGGAATTTTACTGGATGCAAACAAGAATGAGGATACTTTTAAGAACTGTGGATTATCCATTTGGCAGGATCATGTGAAAAAGTTTTTCCACTCATTGCCATCATTAACTGAAAGGCACAGGGCTGTAGTTATGTGCTTTCCCAGAGTGGCTAGCTAATGGAAAGAAAAAGTGATTGTGATGGGTCCCTACTCCGAGTCAGCAATCAAGGAGACTCAATCCCCACCACTGCCTCCAGTGAGGGATGGTCACTAAGAGCAAAGATGGATTCACACAAAAATTTCGGATGCAGCTCCCTGCACCAAGCATAATTTCCCTTAAGAGCACTCAGGGAGCACTCTCCAGACTTGAGGCTGGACACTCTCTCTCCACACCCACACAAAACTCCACACTGACCACTCAGAGCTGTTTGGCCCTGTTCCCAGTAGTGACACACACACACACACTTGGATATTTGAGTTTCACACACACATACACACCTGGGAGCTACCCTAAAGCTCTTACAAAGGGTACCCAATTATACTGTGTAAAATTAATACCAATACAAATGGTAGGGTGTGACCAAAGCAGCAAGGCTTTCAGCAGCAACCAGCATCATTAAAACAAGCATAAGTACTCTTAAGATATTAAAAGTATTCTTTGAAGGACAAGTCACAATAAAAGGTATTAAAATATTTAATGATAAATAATAAAACAGAAAACAGGAGAATACTGAATACAATAAACAGCAGTTTCAACCACAGTTGGATAGTTTCTCACAGATGCAGAAAACAACACTAAACTATTCTTACTAAATGTTCCTGACCAGCTAAAGAATTACTGTTCCCTGACTACTTATTAAAGCAAGGCAAGCTAATGTGTGCTGAGTGTCTTACCACAGCAAAAGCCAGATGATGCTTCCCTCTGTCAGTGCAGATGTGAGAGATATAGATCCTGTTAGAAATCTTTCCTGTCATATTCTAAAGTGTTGCTGTGAGGGTTACAAAGGAAACCAGAGGTGGTTTGATAAACATTCACATTTGCTCGGTTACAATAATATAACCTAATATACATGCATGCATACTTTCTGTCCAACAGGACCTACTGTTGATGCATTTTTAATGCAAGTAACTTTACAAACATATTTTTTAACTCGCACATTGGTACAAATCAGTGTGATGGTCAAATAACAAAATTATTTAAAAAACTCCAGCTAGCTATGCTGGCATATGTACTGCCATGCTCTCCATGACACAGACAACACTACCTCATAACATCACAGTGACAATGCTGACTTCAATCAACAAAGCCTGTAGTCACCACCGCCATTACACATACAAATGTATATGTGAGCGTGTTTGTGTGTCTGTGTAAACATATTTATATATTTCACTGTGCATGGTCCTAATACTAAACTGTTATCTGTGTACTTCTTATATACAAAAACATGCTTGCTTTGCTCTGTAATTGTTTGCCAGATTATTGAGTTGTGGGCTCTATTCCCAGCCAGATGACTGGACTGCTGACATTGCAGTGCAGCATTAGGTGATGCTATACTCCTCAGTGCATCATCCACCAGAATGGACATTAAGTGGAGGTCCCATAGCATCCAAAGAGAGTAGGGGAAGCTCTACAATGCCCTGGCCAAACATCCCTACTAGTAATAATAGTATCTTCGGTCTCCTATGAAAAGACTAATTTGGTCAATAAAGAAGAAATAAATATACTCATATTTCTGTGACACTATCCAGACTGTGACTACTTTGTACTATATGAAACTGCAAATCTTTTATCATTTTTTTTGATAAGTATGTCACATCTATGTGACTTTTAGCACCTTTCTGAATGATACAGATAAAGAACCCTATAACAAGTAAAACACCCCAAAAATGTCTGATTTTACACACACACACACACACACACACACACACACACACACACACATATATATATATATATATATATACATATACACAAACACACACATACATACATACAGTGGATATAAAAGTGACACACTCCCTGTTAAATAAATAATTTCATAGGTTCATAGGTAGGTACTAGGCTATTGGCCCTAGGGCCTATACAAGCCTAGCCAAAAAGGTACCCTGGCTTTCGCCACCCAAGAAAATTATTTTCCTGTGCTCCTGTCAAGCAGAACCACAGAAGTGATCTCCGGGGTGAATTTCTTATTACCTATCCAATCATCAAGATTTTTCTTGGAGTGCTAATGAGGAGCTCTGTTTGACATAGATAGGTAGTCTGTTCCAGAGTATGGGAAGTCTCTGGGACAGGAATCTATCCCGCCAGCATGTTCTGTTTATTGTGTTGACAAGGTTTAGGTCCCTAGAGCATGTAGCTCGGAGGGATTGGGCTTTCTTTAAGTGGAGCATGTCCAACAGCTCTGGGTTTGACATAGCTTTGTATGTTAGGCAGAGATGGCTTCTGAGTAGGCGATATGCGAAGGAGTAAAGCTGGAGTTTCTTGAGACGGTCTGCATAGGGCATATGTTTGAGGCCAGTAATCCTCTTTGTGAGGTATTTCTGCGGCCTTTGCAGTTGTTGTAGATGTCTTGTGAGGTACATACCAAAAGGGCCGTTGTACTCTATAATGGGTCTAATGAGTGATGAGTAGAGGGGAACAATGACCTTGTTTTTTCTGGAGAGAAACCTTTTGTGATGAGGTGTGCCACGTAGAAGGATTTCCTGACCACTGTGGCAATGTGATTATCAAAGGAGCGACTACTGTCCACCTGTGTCCCAAGGTCTCTTATCACACTTTTGGCGTTAAATAGACTACTGCCTATGTTGTAGTTCATGGGTACAGAGTTTTTACCAAAGGGGATGACAATGCACTTTTTGGCATTGAGCTTGATACCATGGCTTTGACACCAGGCATCTGTCACAGTGAGGCCCTTTTGTAGGATGTCCACATCGTTAGGAGTTTTAGTTATGGCTGCTAGTTTGCAGTCATCTGTGAATTTAGTTAGCCAAAAACCTTCTGTGTTAGTCTGTACTTCAGAGAAGTAGATACCAAACAGGAGAGGACCCAGGACTGAACCCTGTTGTCTGATTTGGAGTCTGCTACTTTCACACTGTGGGTTCTGTCAGTAAGCCAGTTGGCAACCCATCTTGTGACATAGGGATTTATACCTAGTTTAGTGAGTTTATCTATAATTCCAGAGTGGGGGATGGTGTCGAACGCCTTGGCGAGATCCAGATAGGCTGTGTGAACCACCTTACCCTCATCTATGGCTTTGGTGACTGCTTTAAAGAAGTCTTATCAGGTTTAGGAGACATGATCTGCCTTTTACAAACCCGAACTGTGTGGGGTCCAGAGTTTGGAGATCTCCAATGTCTTTGTTTATGAGCTCCATGATGATACGTTCCATGGCCTTGCAGACCAGGCTCGTCAGGCTAATGGGGCGGTAGTTCCCGGGGTCTGTTGTGGCCCCCCCCCCTTTGTGGAGTGGGATAACCATTGCGGTGCGCCATTCAATGGGCACAAAGCCTGAGGTGAGGCTATGATTGAACATGGTACTTAGGTGGGGTGCTGGTTCATTCTGTAGTTCGTGTAGAAGGCAGCCTAGGATGTTGTCAAGTCCCATGGATACTGTGTTCTTGGCTTTGGAGAGTGAGGTTTTTACTTGTGCAGCTGTGATTATAGGAACTTTACATTCTTCCGGTAAAAAGATGGGCCCTTTAGGGGGTGAGAGGGGGGGTAAAGTTAGCACTGAACCTATCTGCCAGGATGTTGGCAATATCAGTTGGTTCTGTATATTTAGTGTCATTGTGCTGTAACTCAGAGCAGATCTCTGTGTTGCCATTGAGATTCTTGACATAGCTTTAGAATGCTTTGTGGTTGTCTTTAGAATCAGTGGCGATTTTGTTTCATAACTAGCTTTGGAGGATTTTATGAGGGATCTCAGCTTCTTACTGAGGCTGACCAGGGAGTTGCTCCAATTGTGGGATTTTGCAACAGTTTCTTTCTACTGTTGTAGAGTTTGTTTATGGCAGAAGACCACCAGATTGGCTTCCTTTTTTGGGAGGACAGCATCTTGGTTCTGTTAGGGATAGCAATATCTATGCACTCGTGAAAGTGCTTATAAAGTGCATTTGTGTAGGATTCAGCAGTCGTACCTCCATTGTCCATCTGCATGGGTGTCGTGAAGTTTGCCACTTCTGTCTTAAGAAGTGAGAAGTTGGCTTTGGAGAAATTTTTTACAGTTGTTTTCCTAATGGGGGGTGGGAGCAGAATGTGGCTGTCTAGGGTGAAAAGCTTGTGGTCGGATCTGACCAACAAGGAGCTGACCTCTGGTGTGGAACACCGGTCGCCCATGTTGGTGATGACCAGGTCTAGGATACTGCTGCCCCTGGTGGGGGTGTGGATAAGTTGATCCAAGGCATTGGAATTGATGAATTCCAGAAAATGTTGAGCAAAAGAGATGGTACATAAGTAATTTTCCCAGTTAATGGTGGGGTAGTTGAAATCAGCCATTATTAGGGTGTTGGGTTGTACCTTAATATTTTCCAGTGTATCAAGAAAAGAGGAGTGGGAATCCTGGGGCATGGTGGGGGGGGGTCTGTATCAAGCTACAATATGGATTGCGGTTTTTCCCAGAGTAAGTTGAACTTGGATAATCTCGGATGCATTATGCTGAGCAACTAGCTTGGAGGTGCGGATATCCTTAATGAATATGGACACGCCTCCACCTTTAGTGTTTCAGTCCAGGTTTGGTGGCTGAAAGGTGTGGTATGAACTTTTCCCATCTTTAATGTGACCTATAAACTGTACAATTCAACTGAAAAACAAATCTGTTAGGGGAAAAATATAAAAAATAAAAAACGTACAATAAGCTGGTTACCTAAGTGTTCACACTTTTAAACTAATACTTTGTTGAAGCACCTTTTGATTTAATTACAGCTTTCAGTCTTCTTGGGTAACAGTCTATCACAGCATGGCACATATTGACTTTGCAATATTTGCCAACTCTTCCTTGCAAAAGTGCTCCACATTTGTCAGATTGTGAGGGCGTCTCTTGTGCACAGCTCTCTTCAGGTTACCCCACAGATTTTCTACTGGATTTAGGTCAGGGCTCTGGCTAGGCCAGTCCAAAACTTTAATTTTCTTTTGTTGATTTGGATGTATGCTTGGGGTCACTGTCATGTTGAAAGGTGAAATTCCTATTCATCTTCAGCTTTCTAGCAGATGTCTGAAGGTTTTGGGCCAAAAGTGACCGGTAGTTGGAACTGTTCATAATACTCTCCACCTTGACTAAAGCCCCAGATCCAACTGAAGAAAAGCAACCCCAAAGCAAGATACTGCCACCATCATGCTTCACCATGTGGATGGTGTTCTTTTGGTGATGCGAAGTGTTGTTTTTATGCCACATGTATCTTTTGGAATTGTAGCCAACAAGTTCAACCTTGGTCTCATCAGATTATAACACATTTTCCCACATGCTTTTCAGAGACTTGATGTACTGTTGCAAATTTTAGCCAGGCCTGGATGTTTTCTGTGTAAGAAATGTCTTCCGTCTTGCAACCCTACCCCATAGTCCAGGCATATGGAGAATATGGGAGATTGTTGCCAAATGTAGTAGACAACCAGTATTGCCAAAACTTCCTGCAGCTGCTTCAGTGTTGCTGTAGGTCTCTTGGCAGCCTACCTGACCATTTTTCGTCATATTTTCATCAATTCTGAAGAAACATCCAGTTCTTTGCAACGTCTGTTGTCTAATGTTTTTTCCACTTTTTGATGACTGTTCACTGTGTTCCATGGTATAGCCAATGCTATGGAAATTACCCTTCTCCTGACTGATACCTTTCAGCAATGAGATCCCTTTGATGCTTTGTAAGCTCTCAGCAAACCATGGCTTTTGCTGTAGTAGGCAACTGACTAAATGTCAGGAAATTCCTACTGGGATAGCTGAACTTTATTTGGGGTTAATCAGTCTGTTTAATTGATGACAGGTGTGTACCCAAGAAGCCTTAATGCTGTAATTAAATCAAAAGGTGCTTCAACAAAGTATTAGTTTAAGGTGGTGCACACCTATGCAACCATCTTATTGTACATTTTTTATATTTTTCCCCTAAGAGATTTGTTTGTTTTTCAATTGAATTGTACACATTGTAGGTCACATTAAAGGTGGGAAAACTGCTGAACTTGAACATCCCATCATCACCACAGTCTCTTAAAAAAAAAATTACTCATCCACTCTACAGTCCATTGAAAAAAAAATCTGCAGATTAATTTCCAACTCCCTACCTCCTCAGGAACACCAATGCACTGCCCTCTCTAAAGCCAGATGGCTCTCAAGTCACTTAGAGCTGAGCTACTCCTGGGGCCTTTTCAAACTACTTCAAACTTCCAATTGTCTCCCTCACTCCAACCCCCCTAAAAATAAAATGCCCTGTACCAACCACTCATTCTCCATCCCTGCACAAACTCTGACAATTCAAACCATGACCATCAAACATCTGACTGCAAGTGTTTTTTCACTGGACACATCATCTAATTCCTCCCTTACATACATCACTTCCACCCTTAGTTTTCACCTGCTACTTATCTCCCTTATGTAGTACTAGAATTAATTCACCCTTGTTTTTCTCATCTGGTAATAGTTGCTCATTGTTTCAACTGTTTGTTGGATTCTGTTCCTTCTGTGATTACCCTGTATTTTTGAATCAGCTCAGTTTTACTTTTTGTGAATGTCTTCATCCGGTTATGCATGGCAAATGGTCTGTAGTGATCTGTGTACTACCGAAGTAAATTAAGTAAAATAAAATAGACACAAATACACACATATGTATATGTGGGTATATGTGGATATATGTTCATGAATCTACACACACACACACACACACACACACACACACACACACACACACACACACACACACACAATATATCTAGATATATACAGATATAAAACAAACCCTGAGTTTGCTGATATAACTGCAGGTGATTTCAATCAAGTTGACTTGAAATCTGTATTACCCCATTGCCATCAACATGTGAACTTTAAAACAAGAGGGAAGAACACTCTGGATAAGGTGTACACAAATGTAAAACTGGCCTACAAAGCAGTACCTTATTCACATCTGGGCAGCTCAGACCATCTGGCCATCATGCTGCTTCCTGCATACACACCACTACTGAAAAGGGGCAAGCCTACAACCAAACAAGTAAGGATATGGCCTGAGGGAGCAGTCTTGGCACTACAGGACTGCTTCAAATGTACGAAATGGTCAGTGTTTAGAGATGCAGCTGTAAAGAACCACCATATTACCCTGGAGGAGTATGTGGAATCTGTAATGGCCTATATTTCAAAATGTATAGCTGATGTAACAGTCATTAAATGTATCACCATGCGGGCTAATCAGAAACCCTGGCTATCTGGTGAAGTACATGAGCTCTTAAAGGCATGAAATACTGCATTTAAATCTAAAGACAAGGATGGCCTGAGACAGGCCAGAGCAAATCTAAGTAGAGGTATAAAGGAAGCTAATAGGACCTACGGACATAAAATTCAGGTACACTTCTCTGATCAAATGGACTCCAGATGTCTCTGGCAAGGCATACAAGCCATAACTGACTACAGGCCTGCATCCTCCCCATGTGATGGCAACACCAAATTTCTGAACAAACTAAGCACCTACTTCAGCAGATTTGATATCAACAACACTGTGCCAAATAAGCTCCCTGTCGAACAGGGTTTGGAGATGCTATGTTGAAGAACATCTGATGTTCTTAAGACCCTGAGATGAGTAAACCCAAGAAAAGCAGATGGTCTTGATAATATTATGGGAAGGGTTCTAAGAGACTGTGCTACCCACCTGTCCACTGTACTAACAGATATATTCAACACATCCCTGCAACTAGCCATTGTACCCAGTTGCTTCAAAAATACAACAATCATTCCCTTACCTAGGAAATACCAACCGACAAGCCTAAATAATTACTGGCCAGTTGCACTTGCATCAACAGTAATGATGAAGTATTTTTGAGCGGCTGATCAAAAAACACATCTCTTCAAGGCTACCTCCAAAACTGGATACATTACAGTTTGCTTATAGATCTAACCGCTGCATGGCTGATGCCAATATTTATAGCACTTCATGAATCCTTGGCACATCTACAGAACAAGAATTGCTATGTCAGAATGCTGTTCATCAATTTTAGTTCCGCCTTTAACACAGTCATCCCCCAGAATCTGATATTGAAGCTGATCCAGCTGGGCATCAACACCCCCCCTAACTGGAAAGTGGATTTTCTCAGCAACAGATACCAAAAGGTGTGTGTGTGTGAAATAACAGCTCAGTATTACACTGACCACGGGTGTTCCTTAGGGCTGCTTCCTGAGTCCTCTACTGTTCACCTTGTTGATGCACGACTGCATGGCCAAGCACAAATCCAACAAAATCATCAAGTTTGTGGATGATACCACAGTCGTAGGTCTTGTCAGAAATGATCAGGAAACAGCCTACAGGGATGAAGTGGAGCATCTGATAGGCTGGTGTGACAGCAACAATCTGGCCTTAAATGTAAGCAAGACCACAGAACTAATAGTGGACTTCAGCAAGACACAGGGGATGTATCAACCTTTGGAAATTAAGGGGGTGGTAGTGGAAAGGGTCAAAAACACCAAGTTCCTGGGGATGCACATCTCAAATGACCTATCCTGGCTGGCTCATATTAGCCACACAGTGAAGAAGGCACAATAACGTCTGTACTTCAGATGGAAACTGAGGAAGGCAAACCTGTCTCAGTCCATCCTCAAAGCCTTCTACAGGGGAACCATTGAGACCATCCTCTGAAATAACATCATAGTTTGGTATGGTAACTGCAAAGTATCTGACTGCAAGGCTCTCCTGCAGGTAGTGAGGACAGCGGAAAAAGTCATTGGTTCCTCGCTCCCATCCACAGATGATCTGCACAAAACTCGGTGCTTGGGAACTGCTAGGAAGATGATCGAGGATCCCACTCACCCCGTCCATGGCTTGTAGTTCCCCACCTTTCCTCAGGCAGGCAGTATCACAGCTTACATTGCAAAACATCTAGACTGAACAGGAGCTTCTTTCCTCTATCAATAAGGCTGCTGAAACTTGAGTGCCAGGCATGACTGCAAACAGATCAGTATGCCACTTGTTGTGAAGTACCATCTATAGTGACCACTCATGCAAACGACTTCAGTAACTGTACAGCTAGCCTGATTCTTATGCAATTACTTCCTGAATGTGCAATAGTCAGGTGTGAGTCACCGCTCCATACGTTTGCAGTATGAACTTCAGAATATATCATACTACAACTGCAATATCTAAGGAATCACAATGCGAAGTCATAGTCTTTGCAATACCTATTAGTATAATATTGTCTAATGTCTTCCTGTCCAATTGTGGTAATTTACTGTGTTGTTAATATTTTAAGTATTACTGTATGTGCATTAGTCTTAATGTCGCTCAGACTGTGTGCTCATTGTTATGTCTTGCACGGGGACCAAAGCAACATAATTTTATTCAGCTTGCACTGCTGTGTATATCTGATCAACAATAAAGTTTACTTTGACTATGTGTATGTATATTATATATATATATATATATATATATATATATATATATACACACACAAACACACTATATATATATTTTTTTACAAATATATTCACACACAGAAGCACACATATGTATATATTTGTATGCAGACACAAAATCCTGAAATGTATGTTTTTATTACACTCATAAGCACTTCACCTTACGTATTTAAGACTTCTAAATATAGTCCGCATATCTTCAGTACAATTACCTTGGTTAACATAAATGAAGCATGTATAAATATATACTGATGATATGCACACCATATTTAGTAAATATGAAATCTTAAGTGATTGGAACTCTTTGGTACTAAAAGGACATTTTCCACTGGTTTTGCTGCACCTTTGTTACATTTACAAGTTTACAATTCATAGCAGAGTTTCCAATATATGCACCCCAGCTATTTTTACAAGGGATATCTTTCTCTCTACCTTCACATTACATGCTAGTGATAATATGATGACCACGGTCTAGCAGGCAGATGTTCTGTGTGTGTTCCACAAGTTCTCACCTCTGCTGAATCTACATGATTGTACTCACAGTATTTACCTACTGCACTGAGAAGCAGAGGTGTGACTGGTTGCAGGGATGTGAAATATTGAAAGGCTGCCTTAGGGGAAATGAACGGCATAGGATAATATGGTACAGAAACTTAGGCAGTAAGCAAGTACATTTATCTATCTATCTATCTATCTATCTATCTATCTATCTATCTATCTATCTATCTATCTATCATTTGTTGACCCAGAAACTCCGACTAGGACAGAGCCTATTTTCAGCAGAGGCCCAGGAAGAAATGGTGAGGGAGATGAAGTGCCTGAGATGTGTGTTAGGATGCACACAGTGGGACAAAGAAAGAAATGAGGATACAAGAGCAAAGGACAAAGTAGCTCCAGTTGCAGAAAAGGCCAAAGAGAGCAGATTATGGTGGTTCAGGAACATGTGCAGAAAAGCAGAAGACAACCTAGTGAAGATGATTTAGGACAGACAGAAAGCAGGCAAGACGAAACAAGGGCATCCAGCAAAGAAGAGGATGGATTGTGTGAGACAAGACTTGCGACAGTCAAGCATGAGTGTCAACCTAGTGAAGATGATTTAGGACAGACAGAAAGCAGGCAAGAGGAAACAAGGGCATCCAGCAAAGAAGAGGATGGATTGTGTGAGACAAGACTTGCGACAGTCAAGCATGAGTGTCAAAGAAGGTAGGAGAGTGGCATTGAACAGAAAATGGTGGCAACAGTTGACGCAGCATCCCGATCCCATGTAAAAAATGGGGTTGATAGGGATGATAATATGAACATTAGAACAACTTAGGACACAAACTGCCTCTATTTAAGGGTGTAATGGTAATGGGAGGTAAGCAGTGACAAAAAGTAGGGTAATTCTATCACAAAAGTCACTGCTTGTGGATCCATGAAGAACACCTGATCAGCATGGAGAGATAAACTGCATTTAACTTTGATTTTTCTTTTTTATTCAATAGCAATACAATGTTTTAAAATACTAAACATATAGACTGCATATTACAATGCACACAGATTAATCTGCTATCTAAACATTTAGTATTTCAACTGCTATGGCTACAAAAAATTGTCAAGAGAACGCTCTCATAATACTGAGTATGTTTAGATTCAATAAATCAGTGAAGCCCTCTATTATTTTACAGTAACATGTTTGTTAAGGCATGGTTGCACTATTAGTCTATGTGGCTACTGGGTATGCTGGTATTGTTTTAGGTGTAAAGAATCTGCACTTGTAGCCCTATAACTTCTGGGTACAACATCACACTGCTTTATAATTCACATGTTTTAGGATTCCAGAAACTGGTGTGGAACTTTATTTTTATGCACACTCCAAAAAGGAATCTTGAAAGTGTGCAGAAGCACAGAAATACATTTTCTGCATTAATGGACATGTGTGTACTGCATTGGGCTTTGATAAGTGGTTTTGATTTGTACCAGGTTTATAAAATTCATGTGCATTTGTGATTACTGCTTAACATTTCTGCATTCCAACTGAACAAAGTAGCAAAATGGACTACATGAAAAAACTGATCTGTTTCTTCCTGTTTCTCCTTCTGCAGATGTATATAAAGCAACATACGGGTTACTGTTTCTCATCTAAACAAGCAAAAACAAACAGAAAGTAAATAAGATTTGTATACAAACGTAATAGAATGTCATGCTTAAAGGACAATGACAAATTATGAATATCGCTGAAATACAGGGAACGTAATCCCCGCATTTCCTAACATCCTGAAGACATTTAGTAAGTGAACATGCAACTGTCCACAGAAGTGTGTGTGTGTGTGTGTGTGTGTGTGTGTGTGTGTGTGTGTGTGTGTGTGTGTGTGTGTGTGTGTGTGACAGATGGAAGAAAGGCCTGATAATCTATTTCCAATCCGTACTTGCCAAGTACACTCTTTGGACAGCATCTGCTATTCATGGGGTCATTATGACTTGGAAGAAACTCTACAATGCAGAAAGGATGAAGGCACAGGAATGAACTGCATTTTACAACCCTCCTACCCTGCACAGCATCAGGTTGCTCTCTCTAACATCTACAGTTGCCCATTAATAAATTACCCCAGTTGCTCCATTCTGGTACCCCCGATATAACCTTTTACCAGCTGGGATCCCCAGCTACTCAGGAAGTAGACCTCAGTGATCACTGTTATACCTGGAGAGTGATGGATCTGACAGCAAGTTGCAAATATGGAGCCAGGGAGATATCAGCCTTGCTGCATCTTATTAGTAGTTAATTATTTATCGTTACTTACTTGCCTTTGTTTACAAAGAGTCCGACTTTGCAAAATCCCTTTTCAGTGGAGATCCAAGGAGAAAAGCTCCACATTACATACAAATGAAAGGGCTACCAGCAAAAATGTGTTACATAGCACTCAGGATATTAGAAAGTAACATGATCACCATGCTACATACAGTAAGTACATAGTACTTTTAGCATATTAAGCTCAGACACATGAATTAAATATAGCATATATACAGCATATAAGTCACACACACAGACACACACACAGACACACACACACACACACACACACACACACACACACACACACCAACAGAACATTCCGCATTATGTTACAGTAAGTACATGCTCCTACTGTAATTTTAGCACGCAGACTATAAAAAAATGCATATGCCTTTTTTATATTAACAGTTAAAGTCACTTGAGACCTGCAACCCAGAGATTATTATAGTAAAAGTGTGAGACTTGTGACATTTAATGGGCCTGGCTGCAGGAGGAAGGGACTTTAATTATTATGATTTTACTGGTACTGTAAATTATAGATAGGATAAAATTTAGAATAAAAGGAGTTCTTATTGTGATGCTACATGTGCAGGATCATTTTCTTGAATAGTACATCTAACAGATTTTAACTTGTAGGTAAGACGAGATACTTCTAAAAACTGCTTGAAGTGAGTTTTATAGCTCAGGAATGTATACAGATTATAGACAACTGACATTAGGATTTTTAGAGTTTTGACTGAGTACTAGGTGTTGGTTTAGTGAGCACAGTTCTTAGACGGTGCTTGTAACAGTTTAATAACTGGCTAGTGTCTGGGCTGGGTGTGAAGACTGGTAGAGGAGGGTGAAGGCTGCCAGCCTAGTCAAATAGAATTTGATACATAATTCTGGCATTTGTAAATATAAATATAAAATACAAGCTTGTTTCTTAAATGAAAGAAAACACTGTAAAATGTGAACTTCAAGATTGTAGCAACATTGCCATCTGCTGTAAGGAAAACTAAGCCAAGTATTTCAAATGGTCTTTGAAATTAAAATTATGTTTTGTATGTCCTTTGAAGTTAGAATTTGGAGTCAATGAGTCTGGAGTAAACATCCTGCCTATTGTTTTAAGGCTAAAGGTAATGACCAGAATTTACATATGGAATGTCCTTTATTGCTCTAAGTGTAAAAGAATGTAAGTACAGTTTCGATGTGATCTGGGAACTCCAGACTAAGTGTCAAAATGATGTAATGTGTATACTGGGAAAACCTAATTGTCAAAATGCTGTAATCTGGGAGAGCCCAGCAGAAATGTATTAGTGATTTTAAAAACTATTGTTCACAGAGAAACTGTTAGCATTTTTGTCTTGACATCCATCTCATTAGCACTCTGCCTGTGTCTTAAGTAAGTTATTTCAGAAGTAGTTAATAGTAGTTGTAGTAATAGTTAGGAAATTAGAAGAAAGTTAGATGGTTTTTCTGTTATGTCAGAACTGTATTACTGATTTATTTTAAGTTTCTGTATGATTTCTGAACTCGTGAATAGCACTGAAGGGTAGTAGTATTGTCTTGTGTTTTTAGTATTTATTAAATATTTTAAAAACCTTTTACCTGTAGCTGGTTTGTGTAGAGATAAGTAAGTTCTAGAGTACATTGCATGCTTATAAGTGATCCTGTAATAAGCCCTTCCAAAGTCTTAAGATTGCTTAAGTTACACTACTATTATAGGTTCATAGGTTGGTACTAGGCTATCGGCCCTAGGGCCTACACAAGCCTAACCATAACAATTCCCTGGATATTTCTTCCCACAATATTTACTTCTCTGGACCGCTGTGTAGCAGGGCAACTGACATGATCCCTGGGGTGAATTTCCTATATCCCATCCAATCATCAAGTTTCCTTTTGAAGAGGGCCAAGGAGGTGCTCTGCTTGACATGTATGGGCAGTCTATTCCAGAGTATGGGGAGTCTCTGGGTCAGGAACCTATCCCTCCAGCATGTTTTGTTCACTGTGATGACAAGGTTTAGATCCCTGGAGCGTGTGGCTCTGAGGGATTGGGATTTCTCTAAGTGGAGCATGTCCAACAGCTCAGGGTTTGACATGGCCTTGTATGTTACTCTGAGTAGACAATATGCCACAGAGTATAGCTGGAGTTTTTTTTAGACTGTCAGCATATGGCATCTGCTTTAGGCCTGTGATTCTTTTAGTGAGGTATTTCTGTGGCCTTTCCAGCTGTTGCAGATGTCTTGTGAGGTACATACCAAACGGGGCATTATACTCTATAATGGGTCTAATGAGGGATGAGTACAGTGGGACAATGACCTCCTTTTTTTCTGGATGAAAAGCCCTTAGTGACGAGGTGTGCCACATAGAAGGATTTCCTGACTGTTGTGGCGATGTGGTTATCGAAAGTGAGACCACTGTCCACCTGTGTCATTAAGTCTCTCATTACACTTTCAGTGTTTAGTGTCCTGCCACCTATGTGGTAATTCATGAGTACATGTTTTTTTTCCAAAGGGGATAACTATACATTCCTTGGCATTAAGCTTGAGCCCATGGCTCTGGCACCAGACATCTGTTTTTGTAAGGCCCTTTTGTAGAATATCCACATCATTTGGGGATTCAATAATGGCTCCCATTTTGCAGTCATCTGCGAACTTTGTTAGCCAGAATCCCTTAGTGTTGGCCTTTGGATAATAATATTGCAAAGTAATAATTGGATACTCTTTCAAGGGCTTTTTAGTTGCTGATAAATATTAGCTGGTGGTAGCAGTGATTACTACCGTATAGACTGGGTAAAGGAGCACAGCTGGAGAATCTGTGTCAGCTTTTCCCAGGAGTATCTGTGAAGTTGTATACATACTTATCTCAAAGAGTGTGTGTGTGTGTGTGTGTGTGTGTGTGTGTGTGTGTGTGTGTGTGTGTGTGTGTGTGTGTGTGTGTGTCATTGGGCAGGGGCAAGAAGCACTGGTTGGACAGAGAGGGTACTCGAGTTTAGCTTGCCAGCTAGGCTGAGATCTGGACCCTATAGCTCTGCCAGTGGGGGATCTTATTGGGGACCTGAAGAGCAAGGGAGCAACCAGCCTCAGACTGACTGTGATCTCAGTGTGCTCTTAAGGGAAATTGTACTTTACTGTGTGTATTTGTTATCCCTTCCTCCCTTATGAGATGTCCTCTCTGGTGTTAGTGGTGAGGATTGAGGCTCCTTGATTGCTGGGCCAGGACACGGGCATCACACTGGGATACAGATGATGTTGTGGCCAGTCTTATTATGAAAGAAGGCTAGAAAGTTAGGCATTTAAGACATTCAAGACATTTAAGGGAGTAAAGTGCCACACATAGTGTTTAGTTAATGTGGTTACTTGCAAACTCTGCAGTTTTATTATAAGATTGCAGTTTATCTAGCCGAGAGGAATCTAGGTTAATGAAAATTGATCAGGCATGTAGGAGACCAGGGAGTAGATAGATTTAAACTATAGCCCTCTGTGCCTACACTGTTACAGATGTTTCACTTTTTAAAGAACTGTCTCAACAGTATGCTGAATGTGCTGATTGAATCTTAACCTATGGTCTACCATTCCTAGCAGTTTTATATTTTGTAACAGCTCAGTTGTAGTATTACTGACTTTTAACATTTTTAAGTTGCAGTTGTTTGTTTAGGTGAAAATACTGTAAGTTCAGCATTATTTGAATTTAATAGTTTAGGTGTTTTTTTTTTGGTAAATAAAAACTGTAGGCCGTCACACAGCTGGTGGAAAAGGTAACACATACTAGTGTTGAGTCATCTGCATATTGGATTATATTTGTTGAATGAAATACTGAACATTTTATTTATGAATATATTAAGGAGTAAAGGTCTTAATATTGAAATGTGTGGCACAACTGATGTTATTTGTTGGGAGCTGACAGCTCATCTGCCCAGCCACTGGTATTGGAGGTAACCTTTAAACACACTGACTATACTGTCTATGAGGCTTAGTTCCTTAAAGTAATACTATGGAATATGAAATTGTATAAAATGCGTTGGACAAGTCTAAGAATAGGGGTGCAACCATTTAATTCATCATGAACATAGTTTATGCCTGAATCAATGCTGTGCTGTGGAAAGTAACTTGTTTTTTGTTGGTAGTTGAATAACTGTAAGTGAACACCTTTTAAGTACTGTAGATAGATGACACATGGTGGTTACAAGCTTGTAGTTTTCTAGTTCAAGTCATCTGCCACCTTTATATAAAGGAATAACATGGAAATGTCTTCCAGAGTGTGGGGCCAATGCCTTGTTGGAGAGAGTGATTTTTTTTTTTTTAAGTATAAATACTGGGTATGCAATTGTTTCTGCAGCAATCTTGGGATCCTCTGATCAGGAGAGATTGCTTTAAGTTTTTAAATGAGCCTGTTTTATCATGGTGGTGGAAGTTAAGTGAAAAGGTAGTACTGGCACCATCCATTTCACTTGTAATAAGTTATATTAAGGGAGTTAGCAACATTTACATAGTATTAATTAAATCTATATGCTAAGTTATGGATTGTTTCATTTGTCAAAGGGCAGGGCTGTGAGTTTTGACAAGTTGTAAGCTTTTAGACTGTTGACCAATAGTGCTTTGGTGCTCCTGTAGACTAGTATAATAAGTTTGCATAACCTTTAGGATGATATTCTTAGTTATGTTTTACAAATGTTAATTATGTTTTACAAATGTTAATATTGTTCCAACTTTATTTTTCTAAATGTCAAGTTTTCCAAGCTTTATCACCATCGACGATCAGCTTAAATTTGACTTGCATGTTAATAACTGTATGAAAAAGACACATTCAAAACTAAGGCTCCTTTACTGTAACAAGAAATTCCTTACCTCTGAAGCCAAGATTACACTCTCTCTTACCTACCTTCTACCCAGTCGAATGTACAATTCTCAAATTCTCACAAATCTTAACTTAGCACTCCTGAACAAATGCGAATCTACCTACAACAAGGTAGCTAGATTTGCTGTCCAACAAACCTACAAATCCCATCACTGTCTCTCTCTAAAACACCTAAACTGGCTTGAATTACCCCACCGGCTTTCTTCTCTCTCAGCTCCAGATCATCCATTATATCCTATACCAGCCTTCCTACTGCCCAAAACTATCCCCTCTCATCTCTCATTATTCTCCCTCCAGACCTCTCCAAAGCTCTAACCAACACCTACTACAAATCCAAGTCTAAATTTGGATGCAACATGTACACCTACATGTACACATGTCCTATCACCCCACTATTGCCTGGAATAGGCTCTCACTAGAAATCAGGACCCTTACACATCCTAAACAATTTAAGACAGCCACCAAAGAGCAATTTGAAAGTCACTAGTCCTACCACTGCACTCTCCCTCCTTAAACATCCCCTACTTCTCATACCTTAATTTACTTTCTGCCCTTAACTCACTCTTCTCACTCGCTCTCTCTAATCTTCCTTGACTACTCTTTCTACTGTCTTCTAAAATCTATTAAGCAAATTGCCTCAGAGAAACATTATATTGTAACTGTCTTGCCTTCATGCAACTACATCATGATAAAACTGTTTTTTAACCACTTACCCCAAAAACTATACTCATCTTAATGACATATTTCTTTTTATACATCTTGAAATAGTTATGCTATACTCCTGATTACTGACACTGTATAACACTGTATTGCTACTTAATGTCTTGCAATAATCCTGTAACATTGCTGTTTAATGCTAATTTATAATGAAAATTGTATAATATGTTGGAGCTTTTCTCCCGGGCCTCCATTGAAAAAGGGCTCTTCAGCTCATTTGGACAATCCCAGTCAATAAATGTAAAATAAAACAAATAAATAATCTGTTAAGCATTAGGTTTTCTCACATTTGATGTAAGCTATGGTGTAGGATTTGATCACACAATTTTCCTGCTTTGAGGGGAGATGCATTTTAAAATGGACTGGAAGGTGTGATGCCCCTGCACTGGCCCAGTAATCAAAGAGCCTCAATCTTCACCACTGGCAACAGTGAGGGACATACACAATGGGAGGATGACAAGTACACACACACACACACACACACACACACACACACACACACACACACACACACACACACACACAGTAAAGTGCAATTTCCCTTAAGAGCACACACAGACCACAGTCAGTCTGGGAGTGGTTTCTCCCTCTTTCTCCAGAGCCCCAGTAAGACTCACCACTGTTATAGGGTTGAGATATCAGCCAAGTGGCCAGGCTAAGACCTCCAGCACCCTCTCTGTCCAACCAGTGCTTCATGTCCCTGCCATAGTAGCTGACATACACACACACACTTTGAGATTTCATTTATATACAAACACACACACACACACACACACACACACACACACACACACACACACACACACACACACACCTGGGGAATGTTGGCACAGGTTTACTAGCTATGCCACCTTTTGCCCATACTATAAGGTAGTTATCACTGCCAAAGCCAGCTTTTTATCAGCTACTTTAAGGCCCTTAGCAAAGGTGGTCCAATCTGTGTAATGTTACCAATAATCCCAATGGTAGTTTTGACCAAGACTTGCAAGGCTATTTAGCAGTGGCCTGTGCAGTGTCACCAAATACATATGCAAGTACTCTAACAGCTTAAATATATCTAAACAAACCAGTCGCAATTAAAAGGTTTAAATATATTTAATAATAAATAATAAAAAGAACAAAACAATACCGAATAACAAGCACAGTTACTTCAGAGTTCAAAATCACAGGAAATATTTTAAAACATTGCAGGACAGTCTCAAATAAATACAGAAATCTAAACCAATCTTTTAGATATAGATAGAAATATAGTAAAGAGATACTATGCCATGAATCTTACTTACAAGCAAGTGCAAATGTTATGATGAGTCAATGTTTCCAGGTCAAAGACAAAATACAAAATGCACACACTCTCTCTCTCTCTCTCTCTGTGAGGGTTTTCAAAGCAATATCAAATATTACTGCTGGGTTAGCTTGGATGACATCACTCTGTCACCTGACCTCTGTTCCCAGGCTAAACAGAATTGCGTTAAAAATACATATCTCTCACATGTGCAGCTGCTAGGAAGTCATAAAGCAATAAAACACTTTTTACATTTTAAACCTAGTAACTACTACTCTCCAAGACAATAGAAAAATCTTATAGCTCTAGACATTCTGTCTCCTTGCTGCATTGAAACTAACTTTTATAGCACATCGTAAAGCACTTAATTTCAACTTATTTTCGTGAAGTTTTGTAAATTAATCTTCTATGTTCCAGCAGAGTATGCTGTGGTCACATTCTTGAAGTTCAGTACTGTACAAACCCTGTTCAACACACACTTCTGTACCAGTAGTTTAACACACACACAACATATAGTTCTCTTACATTTGTAAGACAAGCATATGAATCATGTTGATACTCACAAATGACATATGAATAGTTACAAAATTCCAAACAGCTGGGCTGGCAGTATTTCCTTCTGTTACATTTCTATAAAAATCATATTAATATTCAAAAATGACATAGAATTATTTACAAAATTCCAGCTGGCTCGGCTGGCAGCATTTCGGTTTGTCACAGAAGGTTGGCGAATTACTGCATAATCTAAAGCCAGTATTTTAATGGTTCCTTGTTAAGGACAGACAAGAACGTTTCATTACTGAATTCAGATATATTTCAGACATTTTTGGAGTGAATGTAGCTTTGTGTTTTGGTATGCTTCCTTACGGCAAAAGAGTTCACAATCACTAATAGTGTCAGGCATGATTCCTACGTGGGAAATTCTGTCAGTGTGTGTTAAAATCCAGTCTAGAATGCTTTCTCTCCCACTATCTATCCTTGTGGTCATATACACTAGTAGCGGTAGTCCACATATATTGACAGACGGCTGAATATTTTTGAGTACACTTGGGCCAATCACTGTTATGCTCATCTAGGATTATTGTTTCAAGTAACCAGTTATCCAGGATAATACATCTTCAGACACCAATTTGTCAGTACCACAACATATATACAACATTGCTATACATATTAATTTTTGAAGGCTCTCTACCAGGACTTCAACATTAATGTGTGGTATTTGTATGTGGTGCAGAGCTAGGTTATCAACTTTTACATCACCAACTCTTTTACCAGTACAAAAATTACTGACAATGCCATAACCGGGAGGCAGTATTTCTTCATCTTTTGTGCTTGATTTAATTCAGGTTTTTGTTACCATGATAATGTCAGGGATGTACAGAGATATCCAGCTATGTAGGTCTGTTATTTTATTCTGCATACAATGGGCATCTATATAACATATTTATGTTGTCGTAGGGCTATTCCAGAAAGGTTTACTAGGTCTGTTCAAGACATTATGTAGGTTAGGTCCTGGATTAGGGTGAAGGTCCCCATATTTTAGAAGACATTTCTGCTTAGACTTCTTCCAGACTTTATATATTTTTTGTAATAGCTTTTGGATATATCTAGTTTGTTTAATTTTAGATAAGATTTGTTGATAGCTATTGATAGCTATTTTTTTAATTAACATGCTGCTGATGTTAGATTATAATGTCTGGGGGTTATTGTTGTATTGATAGTTGCTTTTAGGTGCAGTGCTTGCTTGTGAGTGTGAGGATAATAGCAGTATGATTTATTAAGTAGGTTTTGGTACTTGGTTAGTATAGAGTGGAGAAAAAGAAAAGATAAATAGATGTTTTGTTATACCGTCAACTAGATTGTGTTTGTTTTTCCATTTTAGTGGAGTGGATGCTGCTTGTTTTCAGTAATATAATGGTATGGAGTGATAACAGTGACTGAAAGGTTAATTATAGGTTAACTGTATTTTTTATATTAGAAGCAGCAGAGATATAGCTAGCTGTTTTGGCACCTGGTACTGTCCCTGGATATGGCTCTCCTCCTCAACTTTAAATTATGGAACAAATAAAAAAAAAATACTTTGTTCATTTCACTGACATTTGTTTACTGGGCAATAACCTGTTTCAAACAGGCCTGGGAAGAAAAGCTCCAACATTTACCTCACCAAGAGGATTACTGGCCTCAAACATATGTCCTATGCAGCCCAACTGAAAAAACTCCGGCTGTACTCAATGGCATATCACTTACTCAGAGATGATCTCTGCCTGACTTACAAAGCCATGTCCAACTCAGAATTGATGGACATGCTCCACCTAAAGAAATCCAAGTCACTGCGAGCCACATGCTCTAGTGAGCTAATCCTCGCCACAACAATAAATAGAACATGCTGGAGGGATAGATTCCTGTCACAGAGACTCCCCATGCTTTGGAACAAAACTCCTAACTACATTAGGCAGAGCCCCTCACTAACACTCTTCAAGAGAAGCCTTGACGAGTGGATGGGTAACAGAAAATATACCCCTGGGTTCACTTCATTGGCTCTGCTTGACAGAGGCTCAGTTAATTAATCAATGGGGCGGCGAAAGCCGACACACTCTGGCTAGGCTTAAAAATGCCCTCGGTCAGATAGCCTAGTACCTATCTATGAACCTATATTAAAGCAAAAACAGTAGACTACAGCAAACAACATTTGGTATGGACCACCATTTACAAAAGTGCAATATAAAGTAACAATTACAAATGTCATTTATACAAGTATAGCATAATATACTACAGAGCAACTCAAGGATTAGTAAGACTGACTAGTGAGAGAACTGAGCATAATTTGTTTAAATTAAATGATGTGAAGTCAGAGATGAAAGCAAATTTGAAAAGAAAGGAAAATACATGAATTCAAAAACGAGATAAGCAATGGTGGTTAGTTGAGAAAAGGATCATTAATAAGCTGACAGTCTGTCAAAGATGAGAGAGTGAGTGAAAGACTGGTTAATAAAGACAGGACTATGTATACATGAGAAGAGAAATTGTATATATAAAGTTAGTTGAAAAGGAGAGAATCACAAATTGTCAATGAGTATTTGAAGGATATGTACTCTGGTAGCAAAGCGAGTAAGATTTTGGTAGTCGAACAGGAGATGGTAGTAAAGTAAGGAGGGAGGGATAGTAGGTCAGACAAATGATTATAACTAGAGGAAGTGAAGGAAGAAGATGGCTACAAGAACATGGGGTAAGAAATTAAACTGTGGTTAGATGATGAAGGTAGAGTGAAAGAATAAAATGCATTATATTAAGGGGCTAGCCTGATGTGAAGCATAAGCACAGCCAGGAATTTAGGAATATTTTGAAAGATGTTTTGAACATAAGGAGGTTAGGTGATGACCTAAGCATCCTGTGTTTCACCTATGTATGATAAGGAGTTGTTTATCATTTGATCATAAAAACTGCTGTGAAGTGTAATTTTGGAGAATTGTACAACATGCTGGGCAGGCTGAAGGTCTGTTTACTTTTTGTGCTGTGATTAATTGGGTGTATGCAAGATGGTGATGTAGTTTTAAACTATGCAGTTCTCTTAGTGTGGGACAATGGTGGCTTTAATTTGCATTGTTTGCAGTAAAGCAGGCAATCTTCCTACAACATTGCTCAAGTTTAGTTTTTAGAGAGGTTTATACGAAGTGTGTATGCAAGAAAGGGTGGTGGTAGTAGGCAAGTACTAGCTAGGGTTATTTTAATATTACCTGTAAGGAAGTTTTTGCTCTATAGAACATTTTTACTTTAGTGTGTGTGTGTTTTATTTCATTTAGAATATGTAGGTTGAATTTTAGGCTGTCATCTATGGTCGTGCCAAGCAACTTAGCATGAGATACAACTTCAAACATTAGTATAGGTTAGGGAGATAATTTTGAAGTTACTTTTGCCAAGGTTATGTGAGATGGGGAAAACAGGAGTAGTTTTGTCTTTTTAGGGGTGAGCAGTAACGGAGCATGTTGAAGACAGCTTCTTATTTTATTTTTTGAATACGGTTTGGTCTATCAGAGGAGCAAATGAGAGAAGAGTAGTCATCTGCACACTGTGTGAGAGTGGCTTAGAATAATAGTCTTGGGGTGCACCTGTGATAACTGGAAAGAAATGGAATAGGGTACAGAACCATTTAACAGATGAAACAGTTGAGAGTACAATGCAAGAGGCCAAGAGAAGAAGGCATTCAGAGAGTTTGCTAAGTGATACTATGTCAAAAGCCTTTGATAGGTCTGGGAATAAAGAGGATATAAACTTACCTTTCTCCCTAGCTTTGCTGATGGTATCCAGGGAGGATAGGAGGGTGGTGTAGCACTATGTGCTGGGTGGAAGCCATGCTGTGTCAAGACATGTTGAAGGAGGTATTGAAGTCTCTTGTGGATATTTTTCCCATAATTTTATATTGGGGGGAAGAGGATGGCAATGGATCAAAAGTTAGATATTTATGTTGCATTCTCTCTATGTGCAGTTGGATTATATGTGACTTTTCCCAGAGGGGAGGAGCATAGGATTCTTGCATAGACTGATAATGGATATGCTATAGCACTGGCTGGTATCTTGACAAATGCACATGGAAGGTTTTCAGCTGATTGTGAGCATGAATTGAGACTGCATAGTATTTTTTAATACATGAAGGAGGGACAGCTTTTAAGCTGAAAGGTAATGTATTAGTGGCAGGAGTTTGAGGTGGAATAGGGGCATTATGGATGTTAGAGTTGTTTTGTTAAGGACAGCTATGCTGTCTATAAAGTATGTATTAAATGTGCAAGTAATTCCAACTGGGGAGATGTTAGGGGAAGGATTTGGATTGTTCTTTTCCTGGATGTAGTATTTGATGGACAAGAATTGTTTGAGATTATGTCTATGTCATTTTGCAGACTACTGTAATGCTGTTAATATTTACCTGTATTTTTCTACATTTCAAAAGTTCTCCAAACTTCTGCAGAAGTTTTGGTACTTTTCTTATTTACCATTTTTCCAGACCTTACCTGAGTTAAGAATACGATTTCCAGTACTATTAGATAGCCAGGGAACATGGCTAGTTTTAAATCTCTTTCTTAGAAGGGGTGCTAAGTTACGTAGAGTTTTTAAGAATGTTGCATTAAAAGTGAAGACTGCTTCATCTGAGGGGAGGATTTTTAGATTAAACCAATTGATGGATTCTAGTGTTGATGTGGAGGTGTCTGTGTTGAAATTTGTGAGATTTCAGTCCCATCTGTAGTTGTATTGCTTAACATGATTGATTAATCTAGGAGTGCAAGTGGGGAAAATGGTCACACCGTGGGAGTCTGCAAGGGTTTCTGAGGTGGTGTATTTGTGAGGGTCCATAGACCATTATTCAGTCTAGGGTTGGGCTCTTATCATAAGCTTTACTATATCGAGGGATGAGGTAATTGGCTGTCTAAGGGAAAGTTGGAGGTAATGTTTTGCCAGTCAAAATGTATGTTTCCCAAAGTATTTATTTTTCATTAGAAATGGTATTGCATACCCAGTGCGGCATATCTCCCAGAGTACTTATGTTGTTTCCTGGTGATATAGAGAGAGCAAAGATACAAATATGTTTTTTACTATTTAATTTGAGGTACAAGAGTATTTTGGCTCTAAGGAATGTAGGAATACTACTGCTGAAAGGATTTCAAGTTGAAGTATAGGATGACTACACCCCCCCCCCCAGCTTTTTAAGGGTTCTGTCTGTTCTTCTGATGTTACATCCAGGGGAAATATTTCAGTATCTTTTATGTTGGTCTTTAGCCAGGTTTTGGTGATTGACAGAATATCTGGAGTATACTGGGTTCTTTGATTTTGTTATATCTACTAAAGATGTTTAATGAGACTATGCTTAGTTCTTGTGTTTTGGGTGAGGAATAAGGGTGTTGTATTACTGGGTTAGGAAGGGATTTTATTTATGATGATTGATAGGACCTGCATTTGGGTGGATGTCAACACACAGATATTTTAAAACAGTACAGGTAAGGCAGCAGTGTTTTTTCTGAAACATTTTTTTTTTTTGCTTTTGGCTTTGGATGGGTTAAATGATTATTCAAGAATTCTACGTGTATACTATGGATTAACAGAGCCTTTGAAGACATGTGGTGCAATTAAAGTCTGGAAATGGCAGCTGCAGGGAACTGGCTGTTAGTGACTGAATGTGGGTGTGACTGTTGTATGGTAGTTTGTAAGGTGACATAGCAGGGTGAGAAATAGAGTTATGCGGAACATCTTTGCAACAGAGACAAAAAGAAAAGAGTAAGTATCTGAAAAAAGAATAAATACCAAGGGGGATTAGAACTACAAAATAGATGAGTGAAAGAACAGTGTGAGGAGTTGTGTAGGGAATAGTAAAGCAGAGCTGTAAGTGGAGTATGTCTAAAAACAATATGTGCGTGTTTGGGTGTTGGGAGAGGGAATGACAGCCAACAGTAGCATAAAGAAGGATTTATGTAGAAGAATATGGAATATTATTACAGGCATTGGTGAGTATATGAGGTTGGAGGGGAGGGTAGTTTGTGTGGGGCGTAGGAATTGATTGACAGATTGAATAAGGGAGGGAGGAGAGCTGACTGGTAGAGTGTACAGGTTCAGGAAGAGATGAATGGTTGTATTTTAAGTTGAGAGATAGAAACAAGTGGTCTGGAGAGTGGAGATGGAGATTTGGCTTGAATAAAAGAAAAGGGGTGGGAATAGGGGGTAGGGTATGGGGAGTAGCAATCCCAAGTGGAACAAGGGTAAATAAAGTGGGGTCAAACCCACAGAAACAGAATGCAAGAAACAATCAGTTTAGAGGCCATTATTCAGAGACTACTGCCTTTCCAGGTTGCACTATGATAGAAACAGGTGATGGTGTGCACAGAAAACCCCCAAAACGGTAAAGGAAGAGCGCCCAGAATGCACATTGTAGACAGTATGGTGTCAAATATATGACAAAGGCTAGACACAATAAAGTGAAGGTAAAGACAATCTCGAGTAAAGAGAAGAAGAAAATTAAATGAGATAATGACAGAACTAACCAGCAATAACAGAATTAGGAGAGAGGGAAAAGGTAAAAAGGAGTACAAACAGAACTCTGTCTTCAGTGAAAAGAATAGGCAAAAATAGTTAAAGGAGGTAAAAGCCATGCTAAGATAGAGTGAGAAAAATTCAGTCTGAAGCACATTCAGAACAAAGAGGGGAATTCTCACCATAGTGCCTGAGAAACGTCAAAATTCTGATTAGCACTTGTTTTCATGCGGCTAGAAACCTAAGAAGCTTTCACATAAATATTTCTTAGTACTATAGAGAATACATAAAACAGCCAACAAACATGACAAATATTTGAATAGCACAAAATATCTATCAGATGCCTGCATGTAGTGGTCTTTGAATAGATTAATCACAATATTACATAAGAAAAACAGACTGAATATCTGGGCAGTATTGCATTCTACAACAGTCTATATATACAAGCAATGAAATCCAGCAATGGTTCTGAAGATATAACAGAATCAAGGAGTTAGTAATTATTACAAAATAACTAACACTAACAAACAGTACAGTATAAAATTAGTTTAAATTTAGTTGAGAGAGAAGTAAAGTGCAGATACCTGGTATTTTCCAATAGCTGCAGGAAAGGAAAGCTGTTCTTTGCTATGCGCTAGCTATCTGAATGAGGCACCTTCTACAAAATAACAGGGCAAGCCAGTCTCAGTGACCTAACTGACTGACCAAGCATATCAAATTTAAAACAATCTGCATGGAATGAATATAAAACATTGTAACTAGCTGTGGAAGTGGCTACTGCAATGATTTCAATATGACATTGCTGTCCATTGTGTTAAAACCCAAATATCCCATGTGACTCCTGGTGTCCACCAGCAGTCACCTAAAGGATCATGTTTTACCCTGACATCTCCTCCCTCAAGTTGGTCAGTTCATCCTATCCCACAGATGGCCATACTGGCTTGAGTACATTTCTGAACTCAGTTTGCCAGCAGTGCAGAAGGACTCCCTGCCTCTATGCCAATAGACTGAACTGACTGCATTTTAGTTTACTATGAAAAAGGTATTCAGTTGCTGTTCAAGCCAAGAGTTAAGATGCTTCCAAGATGGCTGCACATTGAGTAACATCTTGTTTCTAGATCTCCCAGTGTGAAAACAGGAACTCTGCAGAGAAGGCAAGTAGACCTACATTTATGGGTAAATTTCAGTAACTAACTAGTAAGTACACTCCCTGGATGCCAGGAAGAAAGAAATACAGAAGACCTGGAAAAAAATCAACTACAAATAAGTGAGGAAGAAACACTGACTGGGGAAAGTTCTGCAGCTGTTCACCAAAAAGCAATGTAACCTTCAGACATGACTTCCAGTAGCTGACAGGAAGATACAAGACAACTGCATACAGACCTGGTTAAAATAAAAACACTGATGGAGTATATCAACACAAACAACAAAAGGTGGGAAAAAATAGAAGAAGCTTTAAACAGATATTCAGATGTGATGATAAAGCTGCAAAAATCAGAGGTCAAAATAAAGAAAAGGCTGGCTGAATATGAGACTGAGTTGTTTCAAAAAATAATAGAATTAGAGGACAGAGCACAGAGAAAACCTGAGATTTTTCAGTTATACCAGAGAAGCTGGAAGGAAAGTACAGTTGTGTACACCTACCATAAATGTAGATGTTCGAGTGTCTTCACTGTTGCAGTCATAACTGTAGGGTGCTCCTGCCGGCAGGCAGCCCGAGGTCGGCCAGAATCCCAAAGTCTGGGTCCGGCGTCGGCTGTACAAGCTAGTACCCTGACGTCAGTACGCTTTGGTACATAGCCCTCAGCCGACGCCATCTTCTCCAGCCTTTCTTGCCCTAGATGTCAGAAGTCCCCAACAAAACAAAAATGAATCCAACAACGAAACACAAATACACCACAAAAAAGGAAAAGGGAGAACAAAGAGGGGATAGGAGGGAGGCCCGACTGCAACAGTGAAGACACTCGAACATCTACATTTATGGTAGGTGTACACAACTGTACTATGTTCTTCGTGTTTCACTGCTGCAGTCATAACTGTAGGGTGGAATCCCAAAGCAGTGTAAAAGGGGAGGAGGCTTTAGATAGAAGAAGGGGAAGCAAGAATACCCTGCAAAACAGCAGAGGCAAAGCCTGCCCTGGTCTTAGAAAACAGAGGGAGATTGTAGTGCTTGGAAAAAGTATGCACAGAACTCCAAGTGGCAGCTTCAAGATATCCTTGGTAGGGACTCCTCTGAGGAAAGCTGTAGAAGTGGCAGCTGCTCTAGTAGAATGACTTCTAATGGTACCTGGAAACTGTTTCCCATGATGAGTGTAACAAAATCTGATTCCATAAGCAATCCATTTGGAAATAGTTTGTTTAGAAATAGGTTTTCCAAGAGAACTGGAGGCAAAAGAAACAAACAATTGATTAGACTTTCTGAACTCTTTAGTCTTGTCCAGGTAAAATCGTAACTGTCTGTGCACATCAAATGAATGCAAAATCCTATCCCTATATATTGAGGATTAGGAATGAAAGTAGGAAAGTGAATTGTCTGATTTAAAGGCACTCTCGAAATCACCTTAGGCATGAAAGTAGGATAGGTCCTCAAGGATACTCTGTCCTGATGGAAAATAAGGTATGGTTCCACAGCCATGAGAGCTTGCAACTCTGAGACCCTTCTGGCAGAGGTCAATGCTAATAAAAGAACAGTCTTCCAAGATAAAAACTTAATATCTGAAGATGCAGCAGGCTCAAAAGGTGGCAAAGTTTCTAAAACATAATTAAGATCCCAGGCAGGGACAGGAGGGGTCCTGGGAGGCCGCAAATTTTAGCCCCTCTCAAGAATTGCTTCACCAAAGGATGAGAAAAACAGGAGGATCAGAACTGAAATGAGCAGAAATAGCAGAAGCATGAATCTTAATGGAAGAAAAGGAAAGTCCTTTAGATAAAAGTTCCGAAAGGTAAAGCAAAATAGAAGAGAGATCAGGTACCAGAGGATCCGAGCCTTGGTCCTGCATCCAAATACAAAACCTCTTCCATTTAGAGGCATAGGATTTCCTAGTGCTAGGCCGTCTAGCTTCCAGAAGAACATCCAAAACTTGTTTGGGAAGACTAGAGGAAATCAAATTCCTTTGAAGAGCCAAGCTGCCAGGCAAAGGGTCTTGAGATTGGAATGTAGTAACTGACCCTGATGCTGGGACAGAAGCGAAGAGTTCAGAGGGAGAATCCAAGGAGGCCCCAAGAACAGGTGCTTTAAAGTTGGATACCAAAACTGTCGAGGCCAATTTGGAGCAATCAAGATGAGGAACTTGGGCTTGTCCTGTTTTATCTTCAGTAATACCCGAGGTAGTAGAGGAAGAGGAGGGAAAGTATATCCTGAAAGGCTTCTCCAGCTGAAGGACAGGGCATCCACTCTCCAAGCTGTTTTGTGGAAGGACCTGGTGCAAAAGCGAGGCAGCTGATGATTGAGATGGGATGCAAACAGATCTATCTGGGGACATCCCCAAACTGCAGTAATCCTGTTGAATAAGTTGGTGTCTAGCATCCATTCGTGAGAATCTGAAATGTTTCTGCTCAGGCTGTCTGCTAAGAGATTCTGTTCCCCTGGAATGAATTGAGCCTGGAGATGTAGATTCAAATTTAGAGCTGTGTCCCATAAAGCCATAGCTAGTCTGCAAAGGGGTACGAATGAGAACCCCTGCTTGTTGATGTACCACATGACCGTGGTGTTGTCTGTCGAATTAGCAGAGGCCCCGTTGCAAAAGGTTCTTGAAGGCTAGAAGGGCATTTTGAACTGCCAACATTTCCTTCAGATTGATGTGCCAGTGAAGATGGTCCTTTGTCCAGGTTCCCTGCTGGCAATTGTCTAGAAAGTGTGCTCCCCAAGCATAATCCGAGGCGTCCGTGGTTAGGATTTGAGTAGGTTGAGGTAGACGAAAAGGCTTTCCTTCGTTTAAAGCGCATACCCTGGACCACCAGAGGAACTCCCTCTGAAGGCAGGGGATCAGAGGAATCAGAATATCCAGATCGTGGTAATGCTGTGACCATATACTTTTCAGATACCATTGAAGCTTTCTCATATGAAGCCTTGCGTTTGGAATCAACAGAATGCAGGAAGCCATGTAGCCCAGAGCCTGCAGGAATTTCCTTGCAGTGAGCTGAGATAGAGTTGCTAAGGTGCTGAAAGTAGAAGCCAGCTGAGTTTGCTTTTCTGGAGTGAGGAAGGCCCTTTGTAAGGTTGTATTTAAGAGGGCTCCCAAGAATACCATTTGTTGAGAAGGGATCAAATGTGACTTTTTTGTGTTCACTGAGAATCCCAGTAGGAGGAGAAGACGTTGAACAAAGTCCAGATGTTGAAGTAGAAGATCTTTGCTGTCTGCCTGAAAAAGGCAGTCGTCCAAATAGGGGTAAATCTGGATCCCCTGAAGTCTGTAGTAAGCCACTACTGGTGCCAGGCACTTGGTAAAGACTCTGGGCGCAGTAGATAAACCAAAGGGCAGTACAGAGAATTGAAAGTGCCTCGAACCTGCCTTGAACCTGAGGAATTTCATGTGTTCCTGCCTGATGGGAATGTGTAAGTAGGCTTCCTTTAAGTCCAATGTCACCATCCAGGCGTCCTGAGAGAACATTGGAATTAGTTGCTGCAGAGTAAGCTTCTTGAATTTTGGAATTTCCAAAAAGGTGTTTAACACAGAAAGGTCCAGAATAGGTCTCCATGAGTTTTGTTTTCTTGGAACCAGAAACAGTCTTGAATAAAAACCTTTTCCCATCTCCGAGAGTGGAACAGGCTCTATGGCTCTCATGGCCAGAAGAGCATCCACTTGATTTAAGGCGTCTGACCATTGATGTTTTGGCAGATCTGGCCAACCGTGAGCCCTTGGCAAAGTGTGAAAGTGGAATTTGTAACCATTTAAAATCACGTCCAATACCCATCTGTCCTGGGTAATATGAGTCCAATTTCTGTAAAAAAAAAAAAAAGACAGTTTTCCTCCGAGAGGGGCATCCAGGTGAAGGGGTCCTGTAGCCCAACCGAGAGAGTCATTGAGTTTGCTTTCTTTGAGATTGGGATCTGTCTTCTCCCCTTCTAGGTGAAGAAGCAGTCCATTGTCTAGATCTGTAATAGGCCTGACCTTGACCACGACCTCTGGAGCGTCTATATCTTCCCCTTTGAGGCCTGTCAGACGTGGGAAAGGACCAATTTTTAGAGGGACAATTCCTGGAAAATCTAGGAGGCTGAACCTGCAAGAAATCTTTTACAGTCTGCATAGACTTTGCCTTTTCTTCCATCTTTTTAATAACTTCCTCAGCCTTGGATCCAAAAAGAACATCATGTTGAACAGGGGCATCTAATAACTTAGCCTTAACCTGTTCAGGTAAACTTTGTTCACGAAGCCAGGCATGTCTCCTGATAACAGTACCAGAGGCTGCAACCCTGCAAGAAGCATCCAAAGCATCAAAACCACAATGTAAACTATGTTTGTTCACTTGTTCAGTAGCATGCAAGACATCCTGAAGTTCCTTATCCTCTGCACAAGCAGGAAGGGAAGCAAGCTTTTGCTTTAAAACAGACAAAAGAAATTGCTGATACTTAAACATATGAAACTGGCAATTTAAAGCCCTTACAGACAGGGTAGCAGAAGTATATACCTTTTACCCCACCTGTCTAAAGCACGAGAATCCTTCTCAGAGGAATAGGATTTTTAGAAGTAGCAACCTTAGCAGCCTTAGAGCCCTGAGAAATAGTTTCAGGATCCATGAAGGGTTTTAAATAAGAATAAATGAGAGTCAGGAACCCTATAAAATCTATCAGGCTTAGAAGGAGCAGGAGGCATGGAATCAGGATTCAAATTAGCCTCAGAAAAAGCATCATCTACAATGTCCAAAACAGGAGGGATAGCTAAAGGCCTATGCTGAGGAAGAAGAAGAAATTCCTAAGCCTCTTCTTGGAAGCAGAATACTCCTGTCCTTCCCAATGAAAATGTTCCCTCATCTCATGCAAGGTTTCCCCAAAAGAGAAATCCTCAGGCGGAGAGGCCGAGGGTAAAGAGTCCTCAGCATCCGAATCCTCATAAGGTGGAAAGGAATAGTCCTGATCTGAGGAAGAAACAGAAGATACAGAAGCCTGGTCAGAGGAATCCAGAGTAACATCCTGTCGAGGCCTTTTCTCAGGAGGGGGGTGAGAACCCCTAATCACTGTAAGCAAATCTTCAGCCATCTTTAATAATTGCTTCTGTGTCCTGGGAGTAGATTCAGAAGCAGCTTAAGCAGGAACTTTAGACTTAACAGGAGTCTTTGTCTTTGCCTTTGCCTTTGAAATAGTGATGTGAGTAGGCCTGAAAACCCCCTCAGAAGCCGGTACCTGCACAGCGGTTCCGGACCCATCTGAAGGAGCGGCGTCCAGGTCCTGCAGCAGCTAAAATAGTGGGCCATGATGGCTCGCCATGGAGTCCGTATCGCCATCGGTTCAGAAGTGGCGGACGACAGGGGCTGCAAAAGCGCCTCACTGGCCACAGCCGAACCGGACGCTGGCTCCAGCTGCAACGGGTCCTGTTTGGACCTCGGAGGCCCGTCTTTGTCTTTGCGCTTCTTTTGAATTCCGGTGGTGTCCGGCGACATTCTATAATTGGGCGTCTGCCAAAATAATTTAAAGCCCAATCGTACCTGCGCTTGATAGTACGAGAGTTGAACCTGGCACAGAACCGACAACAAGAAGCGTCGTGGTCAGGGCCTAAGGGAAATCTTTATGAGGTATTTGTTTCCCACCACGTTATACAATTATTAACTTTTTCTATCATCGGAGGAACAAGAAAAGATTCCCAACGGGTACTTAGCTTTGAGAAGAGAAGTAAGAACTTCGGACCGACAACAACAAAATACGCTGTTTGAAAATCGCCAACCAACGACTTGCGAGCTGCTTTCCACCGCACGGCAAGAAAGACTGGAGAAGATGGCGTCGGCTGAGGGCTATGTACCAAAGCGTACTGACGTCAGGGTACTAGCTTGTACAGCCGACGCCGGACCCAGACTTTGGGATTCTGGCCGACCTCGGGCTGCCTGCCGGCAGGAGCACCCTACAGTTATGACTGCAACAGTGAAACACGAAGAACATCAAGACTGCATTAATTTTATGAAAACACAAATTAGGAATCTGGACTGATATTCCACAGCAGGAATTGTTAGATGAAAGGCCACATCGTGTGTATGCTCCAAACCTGGCTATAAGAAAGCAACCTAGAACTTTAGCAGTAAAGATGCAATCCTACCAGCAGAAGGAGTTGATTCTGACAAAACTGTGGCAGAAGGACAAAGTACTAAAAGTAGTAGACAGCAGAGTGTTTGTGGAGAATGATTACTCAATGTACAAAAGACAGAACAGGAGCAAATTAATTCCAATATTCAGGGAATGTTGAGATGCAGGTATGAGATTCAAACTGATGTACCCAGCTGTCATCAATGTATTCTTCCCTGGAGGGACAAAATCATTTTGTGATGAAGTACATGCCAAGGAGGAAATACAAAAGTTTGTCCAACAAAAAGTAAGCGGTGAAACAGAGAGGAAATTCTGCTTCTTATTCTTCTGGTAAAAAAGACCACAGTGGGACTTGTACCCGTGAAACCTTTTCAAATTTTTCAACAGAAAATGCTGGAGAGAAGGAAGGGACCAGGAGAGTTGATTAGAAAAATTGAGAGTATAAAGGAAATGAAGTAGAGGTAGGAATTCGGAGATGAACAGTAATAAAACCAGTAACTTAGTATGGGACTACAATGCAATAATTATATTTATGAAATATGACAGAACAAGAAAATCTTGAAATATTGGACTTTTTTCAGAATTTGCTGGACTTGTGGGGGACACCAATGCATATGTCCCACTTCATGTCATTAATGCTGGGAAAAGTGCTTTGGGGAGGAGAAGAAGAGGGAGAAAGTTAACTATAAGTAAAGATTTTTTCTTGAATGCTACCAATTTTATGGCATGTGTTTTTCTTTACATGCTATAAAGTACATTTTTTCAGTTATTTTTAATTGCAATGGGGATTATAAACAGGTGCTGCTGGTCTTTTTTCTTTTCTTTCTCCCTACTCTCTCTCTTCTTGTTCAGTTTTAAGAAATGTAGGCACTGCAATATATAACAAAAAAGCCTGGTTAAAAAGCATGATAAAAGAAAAAATAATGTGCTTTTTCTCATTCTTGTATGGGGAAATGACTGGCCTAAAGACCTTAGATTGATTTAGTAACAAGTTTAAGAGAGAGCAAGTAAATGAAAAAGAACATTGAATAGTATTAGTCTTTTTTCTAGCAAATACATGTATGTTCAGTAACAATACAGCAGCTGGTCTTCATATTTTCATGGAAACAATCTGATAAACAGAAACTAGTTGCCTGATTATGTCTTCATGGAGACAACCGGATAAAGAAAAATTGGCTACAGTCTGGTGGAGAGTGATTGGCTGAGAAAAAAAAAGAGAGAAATTGGCTAGGTAATGTTCTCTGAAAGTATTTAGGGGCTTTCCCAAGGTAGTTAATGTTCTCTGAAATGTTCTCTGAAAACATTCAGGGGTTTTCCAAGCTGGGAGAGCTATAAAGATGAGACAAAACCAATCAGCACTTAGTAGAAACACAGGCTGCACCATGCATGGATGACCTTTCTTTTAGGTTAACTCGAGTTTATGAGTGTGGCTGTCAATTTGGGACTTTTATTCCTATTAGGAGGGTACAATTTCAATATTTAAAGGTGTACATAGTTTTGTCTGTTAGTATTAAGTTAATATGTTTTAGGGGGTATTGGAGTGTGTTTTTTTTTTTGTTGTTGTTTGAGGGCTTTCAATAAAACAAAATTTTTTATAAGATGTGACATAGGCTCAAATGGATATGACAAAAAAATGTATAAAAAATCAACCCACCAAACAGTGTATGCATGCAACATAAAAGCTGGAACTAGACATTTAACAAAAAAAGTGTTGTACATAAAAGGTGGTTAATAACTTTTTAATACAATGATGCTTTCTTTAATGTATTTAAATGTAAATGGCCTCACAGATAAATATAAACAAGAAAGAGTAGTGAACTATATTAGAATATGTAGAGTGCAAATGGCTATGTTACAGGAGACACACTTAGAAGGAACTGAACATATGAATTTGATAAAGAAAGATTTTCAGGATGGTTATTCAGTGGAATACCTAGGACAAAGGAAAAGAGGAGTACTTATATTAACTGTAAGAGGAGCTCCAGTAGTGATAGAAGATGGAAAAAGATAATAATGGCAGATTTGTAGTGCTAAGGGGCTGTTAGCAAGGGAGGAGGCTTACACTAGCATGCATTTACATTCCATCTAAAGCTGCTATAATGGAGCTTGAGAAAATTGTGGGAGAAATAACCAGTTTTCAGCAAGGAATATTACTTATAGGTGGGAACTGGAATTTGATTTGCAGCAGTGAAGATGTCTCTGGAGGGCCCAGAAGGGAAACTATAACAAAGGATGATAGACTTTTGAAGAAATTCATGAAAATATTTTGCGTGGAAGATGTGAATTCAGTAATAGGAGTTTGGAGTGAATTTACGTATTATTCCCCAAGATATAAAAACTGGGCTAGGCTAGACAGAATTTACATTTCACAGGAACATGTGCATTTAATTGAAGGTCTTAACAGCCACCCAATAACTATTTCAGATCATGTACCAACAATAGCTAAAATAAAAACACAGGGTAATGAAATAAAAATGAGACATTGGCACTTTCCTACCTATCTGTTGAAAAGAGGTTTTAAGGAATGGGTAGTGGAGATTATTCAGGAGCTGTTAGAGAGGACATAATTTTTTTCTGAAAATATAACTAGGGAATGGGATAAAATTAAGGTGGAGTTTAAAATAGGGTAGAAAGAAAGGGAGCTATGGTTAAGTAACAATTATTTAGAGTGACTGACAAATGTTAAAGTACTATAGAATAGGAATCTCACAGAACAAGAACAGGATCAACTGCAGAATGCTAACCAGAAAATAAGGATTACCTCGATAGTATGCATGAGCTTAGAAAGACTGCTGTTAAGTAACTGTTTTTGGATAGCAACACTAGAGCACAAAAACTTTTAGCAAAACGACTCAGGCAACAGAAAGTAGAAAGGGTTGCCACCAAACTTAGGGAGCCTACAACAAAGAAGGTAATGAGATCTTGTAGAGGTATAAGAAATATTTTGGAAATTCTATGAGTCTCTCTATAAAGCAGAGAAATACAAAAATCAAGAAAAGATACAAATGGAAATGTTTATGGAAACATTAAATACGCCAATGTTAGAGGTAAATGAAGCTCAATTACTAACAGGATAGGAGGAGATGACATGGGCTAGGCTAGACAGAATTTACATTTCACAGGAACATGTGCATTTAATTGAAGGTCTTAACAGCCACCCAATAACTATTTCAGATCATGTACCAACAATAGCTAAAATAAAAACACAGGGTAATGAAATAAAAATGAGACATTGGCACTTTCCTACCTATCTGTTGAAAAGAGGTTTTAAGGAATGGGTAGTGGAGATTATTCAGGAGCTGTTAGAGAGGACATAATTTTTTTCTGAAAATATAACTAGGGAATGTGATAAAATTAAGGTGGAGTTTAAAATAGGGTGGAAAGAAAGGGAGCTATGGTTAAGTAACAATTATTTAGAGTGACTGACAAATGTTAATGTAGAATAGGAATCTCACAGAACAAGAACAGGATCAACTGCAGAATGCTAACCAGAAAATAAGGATTACCTCGATAGTATGCATGAGCTTAGAAAGACTGCTAAGTAACTGTTTTTGGATAGCAACACTAGAGCACAAAAACTTTTAGCAAAATGACTCAGGCAACAGAAAGTAGAAAGGGTTGCCACCAAACTTAGGGAGCCTACAACAAAGAAGGTAATGAGATCTTGTAGAGGTATAAGAAATATTTTGGAAATTCTATGAGTCTCTCTATAAAGCAGAGAAATACAAAAATCAAGAAAAGATACAAATGGAAATGTTTATGGAAACATTAAATACGCCAATGTTAGAGGTAGATGAAGCTCAATTACTAACAGTTAGGATAGGAGGAGATGACATAAAAATTGTGATGTATAATCAATCTACAGGAAAGTCCCAGGAACAAAAGGTATTCCTGTGGGAGTTTGGAAGTTAGGAGAAAAAAAATGAATAAAGATCGGGAAGATTTTGCTTGACAATATCTTAACAGGAAGAGAAGTACCACCATCCTGGAAGAAAGCAGTGGTAGTTGTAATACCTAAAGCGGGTAAGAATCAGTCACATCTAGCTTCATACAGACTCATTTCAGTACTAAACCATGATTATAAATTGTTCATGTCTATAATCGCTAAATGAATGCCAAAACTGATAGATATGGATCAATGTGGTTTTGTCAAGGGGAGGCAAATATTTGACGACATTAGCAGAACACCGGTGATTCAGAGGGAAGCAGAATGTAAGAAAATACCACTGTTGATGGATCTTGATACAGAGAAGCTTTTGGCAGAGTAAGCTGGGGACTTTATGAGCAGTGCAATGGAAGCATATGCATTTCCTGAAAGAAATTAAAAGGTTGATTAGAAAAATATATGAGGGATCAAGAGGGAAGCAGAATGTAAGAAAATACCACTGTTGGTGGATCTTGATGCAGAGAAGCATTTGGCAGAGTAAGCTGGGGACTTGATGAGCAGTGCAATGGAAGTATATACATTTCCTGAAAAAAATGAAAAGGTTGATTAGAAGAATATATGAGGGATCAGAGGAGAAAATTAAAGTGGGTGGGGTCCTATCTGATAATTTCTGCTTGAGCAGAGGACCCAGACAGGGGTGTCCTCTTTCCCTTCTACTATTTGTCTTGTATGTAGAACCACTGGCAGAAAAAAACAAGGGACTCAGAAAATCAAGGATATAACTGGTATGGTAGTAAAGAAAAGCTGGCATTATTTGCAGATATTATTTTGTACCTGATAAAACCAGAAAAAGACATTACAATGTTGTGGAACATTTCAAGACAGTCTCATATCTTTCTGGGATAAAAAAAATTAATGAAGCTAAAACAAAGGCATCAGTAAATTATGTACCCACATATGAACTGACTCAGGAGTACCAATATTTATGGGGACATTATAAAATTAAATATTTAGAAGTATGGATTAAAATTATTCTAGTGTGGCAGCTAATGGTAAATGGGAAGAGACTAAGCAAAAGATAATACAAAAACTGAGAAAATGGAAGCTTTGTTATATGGATATGGATAGTAAGATACAAGCAATTGCAATGTTTTTAGTCCTGTTAGTCTTATACACAGGTCAGGCAGATTTTTATCAATCAAAGCAGAAGTTATGGTTTGCAATTAAAGAGCTGAAGGACGTCACCTAGGAGGGGAAGACAGCAAGACTCAAATTGGCTAAGCTGATTCTTCCAGTAGAACAGGGCAGACTGGGATTACCAATTTGAATGAGTATTTCAGAGCTACACAGTTAAGACTCCTATACATAGTACAAGCACAAAACTATTATTCAAAATGGAGAGGGAATTATGATGAAACATGGGGAAGCTCAAGAAATAAGGAGAGACTGGGATTTTGGATGCAGGCCTTCAAAGAGAATAAAAATATTCATGCAGAATATTACATCCATAAAGTAGCAGAAAGTATTCTAAGAACTAAACCAACACGGGAATGGAGAAAGGAGATTCCACCAATAGGGATGACAGAAATTAGGGATACAGACAATAGGCAAGAGGGGGCAGAATTTATTGGAGAAAACTGGGAAAGGAACCAAGGTATTGGGAGCAAATAACTAGAGAGGGAAAGATGACAGAATGGGAAGACACAAAGAATTTATTTGGGCTGCAGGTTAGATTGCCTTCCCTATCAGGGATGGAAACCAGAGTATAGGTAAAGAGAAAGAAATATGGGGTTCTAAATGCAAGACCAGCACTGGTAGAGTTTTTAATAGAATCTAGAACAGAAGCTGCCATTAAAAAAGGAATAATTAGTACAGCATATAAAATGTTGCATGATAACTATAAGAATCAATCAGAGGAGGGTAGAAAGGACTGGGAAGAGAGACTGGATAAGCAATTCAAAAAGATATAGGATTTTTGCCTGGAAAAGTTTACATAGATATTTTTGCACACCAAGTAGACTCCAGAGAATATAATACCACTTAATCTTTACCTATCCATGTACCCTTTATTCTGTGTCATGGCGTTTTGAATATCTCTGTGGACACCCATCCCCTCTACCACCACAACATTCTGTTGGTCCATTCTAGGAGTCCCTCAATCCCCACTTCCATTTAAAAGTACTTTCAAAGAACCAAAGAGCAGGTAGTCCCCTATAATTTGATGCCTGTGACCTGTCCTTCCTTCTCTGCCCTTCCTGTTCAGAAAGACTCTTTTACATTACCCTGACATGATTCTGTGCACCATAAACAAGTCCACTCTCTGCATCTCTTCTGGTCTTGAGTGAAAAAATCTACATCTCCTCTTACATTCCTTATCCTTTACCAGAAGCTTTCCTCTGAAGTTCTTCCAGCAGCCTGATGCCCTGATCCTTGTATGGTATCCAGAAATGCAGCTCTCCAAGTGTGGTCTTTCTGAGCCCTGTAAAGTGGAAGTTTTGCTATTTGCTCCTGAAATCTATCCCCCAAGGGCACAACCCGTCACTCTGTTTCTTGTTACTGCTGTAGCTGAAATATTTGAAGCTACTCTAGAATCTGTCTTACAGCAAACATAGGTAATATTCTGATTTTCTTAAGTGACACTACAGAATTAATCAAATTAATATGATCTCTCTGGTTTTGCAACACTATTTTCAGCTATGGTGGCAGTTGCTTGTTATCTGCACAAGACTGATAGGTAAAAGTAGTGTCTTCTTCTTCTTTCGGCTTTTCCCGGTTAGGGGTTGCCATAGTGGAACTCCGGTCCACTAATGGTTGGCAGTAGATTTTTATGGTGCCAAGGTGCCAACCCAATGCCCAACCTTCAACGAAGGCACGCCCATTCACGCATGTCTTTCGAACGCCACTCAACTGCGGGGAACACATGCAGACTCCATACAGTAGGTGCTCCAGCCAAGAATGGAATGGGAGAACCTCTTGCTGTGAGGCGACAACGCTACCGCTGCACCACCGTAGCTTTCCTAATAGGTAAAAGTAGAGTACTTTGTATAAAATCCATCAAGAGGTTTAGAAAACACTGGGAAGAGGGAATGGAAAGCACAATACAAGGATATAGTGAGCAAATGCTGGAAGTGAGATGGGAGAGAGAGAGGGGTAACTGGGAACATGTTTTTTGGGAAATGTAACAAGATGGCAGATTTTAAAAATTCCCCACAGAGAACTCTGCCAGAAATGTTGGGATTACAAATGACTGGAATGAAGGAAATGTTTGAGGCTAAAATAGCTACCCAAGCTAAAAACAACCACAAGGCATTCTTTAGTTATATTTCTAATCTCGAAAGCACAGTGCAGCAATGCACTGCACTTAACTGAATATGAAGGATGTTACCTATACTGAGGCTGAAGACATAGCAAACTTACTGGCCGATAAATTTAGTTCCAATTTACACCTCTCTCCTCCTGTCTGTCTGTTGTTCAAGATGTACGTGAAACTGGCTTACCTCCAGCTATCACACAAGACCAAGTCCTAAAAATGCTATCAAAAGCTAAAAATACTGAATTGATGGGTCTGGACAATATTCTTGGATGCATCTTAAGTAGCACAAAGTACGATTTGGCCAGAACCCTAGCAGTGAACAAGCTCATCCTCCATAAAGGTTTTATACCAAGCAAATAAAGAACAGTTGGAGTCATTCCTCTGTATAAGGGAGGACTTTCCACAGACCAAAACAATTACAGACCCTTAAGTCTGACTAGCCTTGCATGCAAAGCCACGGCAAGGCTTATCATGAAACTACTCAGTCAGGGACTATAGGCAACCTGCAACAATAGACCTGTCTCGGTTTGGATTTGTCAAGGGAAGGTCATGCTTATTCAACCTGGTGGATTTTATTCTTTTAAAGGGTCACCAAAGCAATGAATGAAGGCAAAATGGTACACAGCATAGGCCAAAGATTTTGACAATTTCCCACTCAGGTATAGTAGAAAAACTAATGAACTACTAATAAACCCCTATATCACCCGATGGATTGCCAACTGGCTCACAGATAGGACAAAGGAAATCAAAAGAGGAGAAGTTACCTCCAAAAAGAGACCAGTCATCAGTTGTGTCCCCCAGCATTCTGTGCTGGGACCACTACTGTTTGGCATCTGCTTTTCTGAAGTAAAAGCCAATGCCAAATGGCTCTGGCTGACTAAGTCTGTAGATGACTGCAAGCTAGAAGCAGTCATTGAATCCCCAATAGTTAGCCCATAGTTGCCATCCTCCATATCTCCTTAAATCTCTTCCTTATGGAGAATTTGTCAGAGCCAAAAGGCTATGTAATAATACTAATGAGCTAAATAATGAATTACAGAAAACAGCTCAATTATTCATTAAGACAGGTTATGACACAAAGTGTTTGCTTTACTAGATAAAGTTAACAAGAATATTATTCATCAGCCCAATAATAGGCAGGATGAGTGTTTTGTTAAATCTGGTGGTAAGTTAAATAACTTAAGTAAGATACATGTAGTTATTACTTATGACCTTTTATCGGAAGTAAAACAAATGATTCAATATTACTGTGGCTTTTTATTTAAGTACAGAGATCTTACACGTATTCTTGACAGAATTCCCAGGTTTTCCTACAGAAGGGGCAAAAGCATAAGGGATATGTTAGCACATGCTAGATTTTCTATGCCTAAATTGAGTTTAGGTGTTAATCCTACTATTGTAGTCTCGTGGTAGATGTGCAACATGCCAATATGTTAGCAGGACATTTAAATATATTAATGGGATGCCTTTTCAGTCTAATGCTATGTTTTCCTGTAATACAGAAGGCATTATATATGCACTTAAATGTTCTTGTGGTATGTTCTATATAGGTGAAAGCCAGAGGGCTTTAAAGAATAGAATTCAGGAACATGTCAGGGACATTAAAAAATGTAAAATTAGAGAGCCCTCTTGCTATGCATTTTAAAAAAATATCACAATAGTAATCCTATGGGTTTGTTAGGCACAGTTTGGGAACATATTCCTATAAATAAATATGGTCCTGATCTTAAGAAAAAACATTTCTATAAAAAAACACTTTTTATACTGAAATATGGTACATTAGCCCCTGGTGGCATTAATGCAGAATGCAATTGGAAGGTTCTTATTTAGTTATGTCATGTGATTTTAAAATTGTTTAAATGACTTCATTATATAAACTTGTGTTTTAGTTTTTATTTTGTATTCTCCTTGGAAGGCTACTGCCGAGGAGCTAGAGGTTTTATTAAAAATTACTTGAGTTGTGGATCCTGGTTTCATCAGTCGTTTATTATTGAATACCCAAATGACTAATCCATCCTACAGGAAAGGTCTGTCCCAAATAAATAGGTGGCAAATCATAAGACTGAAACTTAATGCCAAAAAAAGCATTATTGTATGCTTTGGGAGGTCATCTTGGGAACTACCATGTTAACAATACACCTTAAGAGTTGACCTAGTTGTTCAGGATTTGGAAACTTATATGGACAATGACTTAACTTTTGACCAACATGTGTCCATTTGACCAACATGTGTCCATTGTTATAGGAAGGTCCCTCTATACTGTACAGCTTATAAGCAAAGAGATTAATATCTATATCTAGGGATGTCATTGCCCCCCTTCATTAGGCCAGCCATTGAATATAATGCCCCCTTTGGCATGCATCTGTCCAGATACATGCAACAAATGGAACACTGACAGAGATATCTTACTAAAGGGATACAACACCTAAACAAAATACCCTACATGGACCAACTCACAGCTTTGTCACTATATTCTGTATCCTACAGACTGCAAGGAGGTGTCCTATGCCTGGCATACAAGGTATCCTCCAACCCAGTACTGATGGATTTACAGCACATCAGCAAGTCAAATGGCATGCAAAATATTTGGTCTAGGGATCTAAACCTCTTCTGCAACACAAACAGAATGGTTTGGAGGAGCAGGTATATTTCACAGAGGATACCACTGCTCTGAAACAGACTCCCCATCCATATAAAACACAGTTCATTCCTGTCCATATTCAACAGCAAGTTAGATCTATGGATGGGAAATAGAAAATTTACCCCAGTACTGCCCTTTCTACTACTACTGGGAAGAGGCAGCTCCTAAATGCTTTATCCCATGCATGGTTCATAGGAAGTTACTTATTGGCCCTGAGGCCCTTACAAGCCTAGCTAAGAATTTATCCCATGTATTAACAGGTCAGCACCTGATGGGTATCCTCAAATTATCTATGGCATAATACCATTTATTCTTATTAGGGGCAATATATAATTATCAACCTTGGGATGGGTAAGTCTAATCTATAACCAAATGGGATAGGTTAATTTGGGCACAAAAAGGGAAACTCTCCAGACTTAAATGGCCGGCAAGAGCAGCAAGCCTAGTACCTACCTCTGAACCTAAATGGATTATAGGGTCATAGGCAGGTGTTAGGCTAGTTACCCCCTGCATGTAATTTTAAGCCTAGCCCATTTCCCTCAAAGGTGAAAAATTAAACCCTGTACCTTGTGTGTAAGGGTAAACATGTTAACCATTATACCATCCCCCAACTAAATCTCAACTCTTTTGAGCTTGGATATGGGAACTAAATTGCATAAACATAGTAAGGCCTTACCAAGTTTAATGCTTTTAGCAACCAAAAATGCAATTACTAGAAAAATGTAAAACAAGATCTTACAAACCTTAAATGAAGTACTGAACACTATAAAGGAAATAACAGAAATGAAGTGGGATATTTTGAAAAGGGAAGGAGCAAATTCCATATAAATAAATGGAATTAGCAGGAACAATACATGCAAAATAATGTTCTGGAAAAGGAATGAATTTTAAGAGAAGGCAGAACTTGAACAATTTATGTAAAGCTGGAGAAAATTATAATTATTAAAAAAGCATATTATATACAATATGTGGAAATAACGAAAAGTGTTTACAGTGATTTGTTTTATTTTCTATTAATGTAGGTATATTCATGCCATTGATCATTATGTGTGAATTTAATAAAGGTGTTTAAAAAATGTCTGATAGCATACACTACACCACACTTTCAGAACAGAAGATACATTTGAGTGGTCAGCAATAATGCATTACTGCAAAGCATGCTGAACAGAAAAGCCTGCAAGAGCCAGCTGTAAATGCTCTTGTACAGGATTACTTAACGGGTCAAATCAATGCTAATTCCAATTACAGCTGTGCATAAAGAATACACAACCATTCATGCTCTGCCACCTTGTGTGAACTGGCACATAGCATTACATACAGATTTTGCTTTGCTTTTCTAAGTGCATGAGTTATTATTTCTGTTCTATTTGTTATAGAAAGAAGAGCAGAGAAGTGCCAGGTCTACTGCAATGAAGAAATGTTGGAAGACAATTTTTTTGTCAGCTGCATTCTTTGATATGTTAACAATATAGTTGTTGGCATTTTTGCATTTTACTGGCAAAAAGAATACTACATTTACTACAATTAACAGCAGAGTTTCTCTCAGCTAACCATGGTATCTGTAAGTAAATATTTAAGAGGTGCCAAGACTAGTTTGTAGAAACAGAAATTGCAGCATTCCAAAGAAAGCTTAGTGGAAATGGGCAAAGCTATGAATGTACAGTGGTTGATCTTCAATGTCTGAACTATGGAAAACGGCTAAGGACACTGAGACAGCTGGAATAGGGAACACTCAGTAAAAAAAATCTTCTAAATGATATGCTCAGTACAAGCCACGTACTAAACTTTTTTCGTAAGCAGTCAGCCAAACAGTAACTGACCGTAAGTTATATGCACACTTATCACATACATAAACACACTTATGTTTGTCTACACACATACAAGCACACACTGCACCAGGCTGAACTCCAGTTTTTCCTTTTAAATGGGGACTTTCTAAGCTAACTGCCTAAGTAATTTCCCCCACACCTAAAGTAAAAGCTACTTTAAAGTGATAGGGAGCGTATGATAGACAACAAGAGAGGCCTCTTGAATGCTTAACTAATAAAATTAGGGAACTGTTAAAAGCCTTGTGACCATATTGGGAATTGTTCTAAAATTAGATGTTCTTGTAGTAAAAAGGGTTACTCTGATGAATTGTTACAAACCCTTGAGTCTACATGGATATTTACTTTACAAATGGAAAACTTTTGGCAGTGAATGGATTGGCTTGAAGGGAATGTACCAATGAAGTCATAATCGTGTGTATCGAACCAAAGAGGTGGAATTTTGTACAAAATGGACTCAAGCATTACTGATCTCTAATAAGGCTTTAGGGAGCTTGATTACTGTTCTTCAGATGATGTACAGCCACTGACCAGCACTTGGTTAGCCTACAACAGATAACCTCAATCATGTACATGTGTCCCACTTTCATCTAAGTACGTTTTTCTGCCCATAGACAAGAAAAAAATCTTACAGTCTAAGTTGGTTTGTTTTAAATGTTCTAAAAAGGGTACAAGGCAAAATGCTGCACAGTAATTTACAACCATGCTGTGCTTGTAAAAAATATTAAGGCTAACCCACAAACTGTACCTACAAGTATGTCTTTGGGATGTGAACCTATGGACTGTGGAAATGCTAAACTTTTAACTAGAAGTGTAGAATCTTCTTTCTGTGACTGTGACAGTCATTTAGGGATTGGCAATATAAAACTAGGATTTTAGCCATGTTTTCTATGCTTGTTAAACATAATATTGTGTTAAAAGGAAGAGATTTGACAGGATTATTGGACAGAAGGGAACACGACTGCAAGAGCTAGAGCACAATATATGTTTGCAAGTGCAGCGCACCCGCAGGTGTAGCTGAAGTAGATATGGGTTCCTTCCTACCTGACTCTGGTGATACCCGTATAGGCCCAACACACCAAGGTAGCAAGAATGACAGATTTTATTCTAGGTGACACATCTAGTTTAAAAGGCAATAGCACAACTACAAACAAATTATTTCAACAGTGTACCAGTTAGCAAAAAGGCAAGGTGAAATATGCATGCAATGAAAACATACATTCACCCTCTTCCCCAGAGCTCAAGTCTTGACATTCAAACATGCACAAAGACGGCAATACCAATGAACAGTAAAGCTTTATAATGCAGCAATACAAACATGGGAAAATATGCAATGTCATTAAGCAATACGACAGTTATAATACAACAATACAGATATGAGAAAATGCAATGTCATTGAGCAGCAAAATTCTTGAAGGCAGCAGTCCTAACATGGGCAAAAGGCAATGTCATTGAACAATGAAGATTTATAATGCAGCAATACAAATATGAGAAAATGCAATGTCATTGAGCAGTACTAACACCCTCAACCCCCTTGATAAATTCTAAACAGACCAACTATGAAACACTTCATTATACCCTGTTCACTGGCCAGTGACTACTTACAGTTTCGCTGCCAGCATGATGGGGCTCAAGTTGGAGCTCATATGGATCCCAGTTATTTGTAATCCACGAAGCATCTGGTGGGGGGATCCACAATCTTATAAAAATTTAAAATTATGGCCAGAGCCTCTCATCACTCCATTGAGAATATCCTAGTGACCAGGCACCATGGTTCCTCTGATGAGAAAAGTAGAAAAATCACCTGCCAGAACTCTGGTAATAATCTATGGCTTCTCTGTACTAGGCCCAAAGGAACTCCTTTTCTTGCTGAATCATATGCAGGTGTGGAGCTACTGGTTTCAGACTTCTCTCCTGATTCCACAGAAAACCATCATCCAGGATTTCAGCAAAAGACAGAAACAATTTGCTACTTCACTTTCTTGTCCCAAAGCACCAGTAAAGAAAATCCAGTCATGCTGCAAGGCCCTTTTTCCCTTCAGCTACCTGTTTCAGTCTTCCCTCCTTCAGCTAGTATCTCAGACTCCTCTTTCACTTTCAAAATAATCTTTTATATTCCTGAAAAGAGCTTCATCTTGTGGTGTAATGAAAAACCACAGCCCATTACTTCTACAATGAAATACAGTGGGAGCTACACAAGCATAAAGGATTGAGTAAACAGGACACTGAAAAAATCTGTGTACATACAGATAAAAGGGAATACCCTACAACATAGACAGAAACACAGACCATTTTAGGCAAAGCATTACATGAAGAGGCTCTAATCTACTGCCTAACTTAACGCATTATGTGATACAAATTGGACAAGACCTTCCTAAATTCACAGAGCTATGGAGCAGTTGGGGGAAAGGTTCAAGCAGATAAACTGTTAGAAAAACACAACCTCAGTATCTAAAAAGGCATAGGAAGACACAAAAGGAGCCAAAATTTACCTAAAGATGGAAAAGTCTTTGCTTCATATGTATATAAAGATCAGTAGTTAAAGCAATAACAGGTGTCAGTGAGGAAAACAACAGGGAAAATACTACCATTAATACTACACTTCGAGATGTAGGTGTAGAAACTGAGGAAGAGAAGAAAAGGGGAAAGAATTTGAACCATCTAAAGGTTCTCTCTACTAAACTAGATAAGAACGCTAATTCAGAAGCCACAGAAATAGGAATGAAAGTAAAGCAAATAAAATAACTAGTGAAGAAGAGAGGGAAACTACCAGTACCCTGACGGAAGAACATTTACACAAGTTGCTTTTTTAGAGAATTAATTGGCTTAACTGGCTTAGTCCTTTTCAAGTGTATGTGGGGGGTACAGACTAAGGGTGAGTAATGGCAAGGCATAAATGGTCACAGAACTCCATTAAATTCCTATGAAGGAGAAAGCCTCTGCAGGTACCACAGCCTCCACTTTCCAACAGAATACCAGTGAAAATAATGCGTCTTGGCTAACCTTTATATAAATCATACCAGTGAAGACTGTACTTACAGTTAGAGAGGGGGCATAAGAAGACTGAATGAAGAACCAAGGGAACATAGCAGGCCCACTTCACATCCACACTTTAAATTAAGAAATGGTCATTTATATAGGGTAACTAATCACAAAGAACAGAAACTGAGTTGGTTATAGGTTCCAAAGCCTTTTAAAACACTTGTATGGAAGTAAGCATATAGTCACATTCTGGATGGTCATATATGGATGGGCAAGATAAAAGCTGGAACTGCAGCTACATTTCCCTATTCTGGTGTGAGGAAGAACACATAATTTCTGTGCAGATTGCTAAAATGACAAAGTACAGCAACTAAAATAGGGTTTAAAAGCCCTTTGATTACTTTTACCTCATTTGTGGAGGTCCTATATGAATGAACAGCAGCAGACATTATGGGTCCACCTATAGAACTGAACAAGGATTATCAGTACATCCTGGTACTTATGGATTATACATTTCCCTCTTTGGTGCACCTAGGTGTTCCTATGAAGAATAACTGCCAAGTCCACAAAAAAGGAATTTATAACATCTTTTTCTAAGGCAGGAATTCCCTGAGAAATTATTGATCACAGCTCCCCATTCACATCCAGAGTAATGCAATGACTTTGTCAACTGTTTAAGCTGAAACAGCAATCATCAACTGTATATCTCCCTCAAACAGATAAGGCAGTTGGCGTAGTAATCAAACTGTGAAGTCTATGCTAAAAATGGCTGTAAAGATGAATGGGAGTAAAATAAATTACTGCTGCACTATCTCTTTGTTATACAAGAGGTACCCCAACCCTCAATTGGATTCACACAACCTGAACTCCTGTAAGCAAGATATCACTCAGAACTGCTAGATATAGCAAAAGAAACCTGGAGGCGGAATCCTACCTCCACCCGTATGATACTGCATTTTTTTCATACCTACAGGAAAAGTGAATGCTATGGTAAAAAATCATACAGAGAAAGAGTAGAGAAGACCAGACAGAAAGCATGCAACAAAAATGCTCATCATTGAAAATGTAAACCAGGAGATAAAGAATATGTGTTAGTACCCAATGCTGAAAATAAGTTAATTGCAAACTAGCAAGAACAACACAAAATTAGACAGAAAATAAATGAATTCAATTTTAACAGTCAGACAACCACGAAAAGGGTAACCAGAGCAGTTATATCATATATATGTTCTCAAACCTTGGAGGGGAAACGGAATTTTTTGTCTATAGTACATGTGCAGAAGAACCTAATGTTTCCACAATTCCCAAAGTCAAAGTAGGGAAGACATTAACAATTTGTCAGACAAAAACTGGAGAATTTGTACTATGAAATAAAGATTTATTCTCAGAGTTGCATAGCAGAACCAGTTTAATCCAGCACAACAATGAAACATTATCTGGATGAGAAAATTTTAAATCATACAGAACAATTGCTCAGGCTGCTGCAGGGAGCTTGACCTACTGCCAGCTGTGATATTGAGAAAAGATAAGTGTTTATTCTCATTTTTTGTCTGCATTTTGATCTAATACCTCTGTAATCTGTACAACTGTACTTATTCTTCTTATTGTGTGTTATAGCTGTATATCTCAGTGTTGACCTCAGTTGTAGTGAAATCCTTTGTCTGGAGGCCTTGTCTGTTTTCTTAGTGGCAGTAAATTTTCAGAACTGGTTTCATCCAGCCAAAAGTATTCCTGCATCTGTATTGTTTGGTTTCTGTCCCTTGTTTTAAATCAGATATACATGCTGCTCAGGCTGCTGCACAGAGATTGACCTACTGCCTGCTGTGATATTAAGAAAAGATAAGTGTTTATTCTCATTTTTTGTCTGCATTTTGATTTAATATCTCTGTAATCTGTACAACTGTACTTGTACTTCTTGTTTGTCCCCACCCACCCTCCATGTTCTTGTTTTGGTGTTAGTGTTGGTGGCTCTGGAATTGCCTGCCCCTCCTGTAAGTCTCTATTTGAACACTCCTCCTGAGTCCATCTCATTTGCTCACTTAACAGAATACAGTGAGATCATATTCTGAGTCTAGTGTTCACTCTACATAATACAGAGAGAAGATATGAGGAGGCCAACCCACTTAGGTTCTTCCTTCCTCTCTCCTTGCACTTTACTAACAAAAGAAAAAAAAATCATCTGCTTTTACTGTATTTGATTCCTCCTTCTTTATTTTGCTTTTGCCTCTTCTTAAAAGTACTCAGTTTTATTTATTCTGCTGCACTTATTGCTGCTTGGTAGTAGCCTGATTAAATTGTAACTGTTACTCTAAGTCTTTTGGTTTAAGCACTTGGGCTTCATACCAGTTGTTTTACATTAAGAAGATTTGTGGTCTGCACTGTTGTGGCAGGACAGGTAGCTTACATCCTTCTAAGCTGGGAATTGCTGATTGAAAGCTCAGGGTCTGCTATTCTAAAAGTGTATTAGTTCTGATTTAAGCACTTTGTCTTCAGGCCAGTAATTCTACAGTAAGAAGGTTTGTGGTCTGCACTCTTGTGGGAGAAGAGGCTAGATTCTGACCTTCTGAGCTGGGAATTTCTTGTCGCAGGTTTATTGTGCCTGCTTATTCGAACTGTTTCTTTCTGAAATTGGTGCAACCTGTTGCTGCAGAATAGGACCAGATTCAGGCCTGCTGAATATAGCTTTGTTTGTATAACCTGATCTAGGACATCTTTTTTGGAGAAGGTTCCCCTGCACCCTAGTAGCAGAAGTGTGCAGTTAGAACTTGTCTGATTGAAGACTGCTGGAACAGGGCTCCGTTTTGATTTTTTTTCTGGTTAATTGGGTACCTTGCTTAAATCAGACTGCTCATTTTCTATTATTTTATATATATATATATATATATATATATATATATATATATATATATATATATATATATATATATTTTTTTTTTTTTTTTTTTTAAATTGCACTTTATTCATCTGCTTTTACTTTATTTGTGTTTCTTCCTACTTTATTACTAGGGGCATTGACTACAACTCTGAACGGAGATAGATAACAATAAGCATCTTTTTATGCACATTTAAAGTGTTTTTTTTATTTATTGTATCTGCTTTATTTTCTGGGGGGATATATATATATATATATATATATATATATATATATATATATATATATATATATGTACATACATACATACTTGTTTCCCGCCTATATATGTACATACATACATACTTGTTTCCTGCCTTTCTAGGCTAGTATAGTTCAGTTTTCAGGTTAGTGTTGAATTCAGGGCTGTGTTACAGATCTCTGTGTTTGCCCATACCTTAACTTGGATAGAAGGAAGTTTCTCTGTTCACCTGTCAGAGAGGGGAGGTTTGAGCAGCCTATCTGTCCCTGGTGGACTGGTTTCAGGTCAGAAAGTAGTACTTTATTGGCCATTTTGGGCTAATTTCTATCTCTTTCATTTCCCTGCTATAAAAACCACATTTGCCCAGTTTTGCGCGCCGGGCAGCACTGGTTAGCTAGGGTATAACTATTCCTGGCTCCACAAAGTCAATTTTTCCCTTGGAACTAGACAAACTTTCAACTTAAGCACTCAGGCCATTCATTTCTCAGCCCAACACTTGCTCAAAACTCATAGCAAGCATTTATAAACCCTAGCACTGCAGAAGGACAAGGCTCTCTATTCGTCCTTACCAGCCATTCAGTAAAACAGTTTACTTTACCTATCCAGGCATGTCCAAAGGGCAGTTCCAGGTGTACTCTCCAGTCCAACTGGTGAATCTGGGCATTTTGAGGCAATGTAACAACTGCCTCCTGTACACAGACAACCCTCTCCTCCTACCACCAAACACTAATACATGCGAGAGATGCAATTATACAGCCAAACTGGAGGCTAAGCTCTCTCAACCCAAGACTGGATCAGACAGTCAAGAGGAGAAGGAAAATACTGGCATCATACCACCAGTCTCACACACACCCATTAAACCAGCACCAGTAAAAGACACACGTAAATACACAAAAACATACTCAGAGACTCTAAATAAAAATCTGCAAAAGCAACAGAGCCCTCCAAAGCAGACATCCAAGCAACCTCCAACCCCTAACACAAACCATGAAACACATACTTCACAAAACCAGTGTGCCACGCAATCACAGCCCTCAAGGCAAAATAACATACCCAACGTACTAGTAATAGGTGACTCTATAGTCAGGCACACTGACGTCCCACTCACTAGGCTGAATAAGGAGAATGTTACTGTTAGCTGCCTACTGGCTGCGAGGATCAGCCACATAACACAAGCATTCAGGTCACTCCAGAACAAGTATAAATACAACTCTGTCATTGTCCATGTTGGTGTGAATGACCTGAGCCATACCTCCCTGGACTACATCAAAAGAGACATGGAAGAGCTCTCTGATCACATAGCCCAGGCCAGTATGACCCTGACCCTGAGTAGCATCCTGCCCTCACCAAGAATGATACGACAGTATAAAGAAAAAATGATCAATTTCAACAATTGGCTAAGTTTCTGGTGTCATTCAAATGGGATCCAGTGTCTGTCTGCCTGGGATGACATGCTTGACAAGCCGCGCTGTTTCGCTAGAGACGGCTTGCACCCGTCACCCTTAGGCTTTCGAATACTGGCCAAGGCTCTTGCAACCCCCATATTGCCTTTTTTAGGCAAGGCTCAAAAGACAAACCCACCGCCGTAGATAGCACAAGTACCAAAAATCTGAGGGCAATACTACTCAATGCCAGAAGTCTAAACCTCAAAATGCACGCACTCGAGGCACTCCTCAGTACAGAGAAAATCGATATGTGTGCAGTAACAGAAACCTGGTTTAAGGCTAGAGAGAGAACACCCCAGCACTACCAGTCTATAAGTCATACCATACATTTTGGCCACAGAACCCAGACCAAAATACAAAAGGTCTTATCCACGTGCAACTAACAGCGGGTAAAACTGCAATTCGAATTGTAGCTTGCTACAGATCACCCACCATGTCCCAGGACCCCCATTCCGCATTTCTGGAAACACTGGGTAACAAAGATCCTACCAAACACCCTAATATTGGGTAATTTCAACTACTCAAACATTAACTGGGAGAACTACTCAAGTACTAACTCCCTTGCCCAACATTTCCTAGAATTTATAAACTCAAACACCCTGGAACAACTGGTCAACACTCCCACCAGTGGTGACAACATACTGGACCTGGTCATCATCAACATGGGCGACCGGTGTTCCACACCGGAGGTCAACCCCTCACTGGTTAGATCTGACCATAAACAAATCACTTCGGATATCCACATTCCACCCTCACCCCCCGGACAAGGAAACCACCATGAAAAACTTTTCAAAAGCAAAGTTCACGTTACTTAAGACGGAAGTGGAAAGTTTCAAAGCCCCCATGCTAAAGGATAACGCTGTCCAAGCTGCAAAATCCTTTACTAATGCATTCTACGGGCACCTACAGGAATGCATGGATTGTGCTATCCCAAGCAGAACCAAGACTCACTCCTCCAAGAAAAGGAAACCAGTCTGGTGGACGCCTGCCATAAACAAGCTATACAACAGAAGGAGGAAACTAGTACAGAAAAGAGTAAAATCCCAAGAAGGGAAGACATCCCTGATCAGTATCAGCAAGAAAAGTACAGTTTTGTACCTACCATAAATGTAGATGTCCGATAGATATGCAACTGCAGTCATAACATATGGGTTGTCCTGCCTCAGGCAGCCCTCGGTCGGCCGGATTCCAAAGTCTGGGTCCGACGTCGGCTGATGTCGCATTTCTCTCCGACGTCAGAGCGGCTGGAGTACATAAGCATCAGCCGACGCCATTTTCTTCAGTGTTTCTTGCCCCAGATGCCAGGTGCCCTCCAAGGAAGGCTGAAATCAAATTGGAAGACAAAAACAGGATTCCAGACAAATAAATGAGCAATAAACAGATACACCATAACAGATATCCCCAGCTAAGAAAAACAGGGATAGGAGTGGACCCTAGGCATAGAGGGGTATGGAGGGAGGGAAAATCCGACTGCAGTTGCATATCTATCGGACATCTACATTTATGGTAGGTACAAAACTGTACTATGTCCTTCAAGAATGCAACTGCAGTCATAACATATGGGTAGAATACCATAGCTTAGCTGGGGGAGGAGGAATGCTCTAGGAAAAAGATGGTGTGGCAATCAAACCCTGCAGGACTGTCGAAGCAAAGCCTGCTCTGGATCTGGAGTATAGAGGGAGATTGTAGTGTTTGGAGAATGTATGCACGGAGCTCCATGTAACAGTTTCTAGAATGTCCTTAGTAGGCACCCCTCTTAAGAATGCTGTAGAGGTGGCTGTAGCTCTGGTGGAATGTGGTCTGACATTGGCTGGAACAGTCTTTCCATGAAAGGAATAACAGAATCTGATGCAATGTCCAATCCATTTTGAAATAGTCTGTTTTAAAATTGCTTTTCCTTGGACTGCAGTGGCGTAAGCTACAAAAAGTTGGTCAGACTTTCTACTGGTCTTGGTTCTGTCCAGGTAGTATCGAAGTTGTCTGTGAATGTCCAAGGTATGTAACAGTCTTTCCCCCTTATTCTCAGGATTGGGGAAGAAAGCAGGCAGATGAATAGCTTGATTTAAAGAAACTCTAGATACCACCTTTGGCATAAAAGTAGGGTTGGTCCTTAATGAAACCCTGTCTCTGTGGAAAATTATGAACGGTGGTATTGCCATTAGGGCCTGTAGTTCAAACCCTTCTTGCTGAGGTAATTGCAAACAGGAAAGCTGTCTTCCATGAGAGAAATTGCAAGTCAACTGAAGCTGCTGGCTCAAATGGAGGTAGAGTCAGTTTTTCTAGGACAAAATTGAGGTCCCAGGCTGGCACTGGGGCCTTTCTTGGTGGCTTAATGTTCTTGATTCCCCTGAGGAATTGCCTTAGCAAAGGATGTGAAAAGACAGGCGGATCAGTGTTATATCTAGCTGAAATAGCTGATGCATGTATCTTTATGGAAGAATATGAGAGACCATTCTTTAGCATATCTGCCAAATATTCCAGGATGAGTGGGATGTTCAATAATGATGCATCATGTCCCTTGCTGGTATTCCAAATGCTGAATCTCTTCCATTTTGCTAAGTAAACCCTTCTGGTGGATGGTCTGCGAGCCTCTGTTAGTATCCGCTGAACTTCCTTGGAGAGAGATAGGTTGAGGTTATTCATGGTATCTCCCAGGCTGTTAGCTGCAGTGTCTGAAGGTTTGGATGCACTGTTTTGAAGTTGTGTCGAGTCAAAAGTAGAGGCCATTGGGGAAGGGCCCACTTCTTGGTGTGACATATGCTCCGTAGTAGTGGATACCAGTGTTGTCTTGGCCAGTCCAGAGCTATTAGGATCCCCTTGGGTTTCTCTGCTTTGATCTTTAGTAATACTCAGGTCATCAGTGGCAGAAGTGGGAATGCATAGATTTTTAGGAAGTTCCAGTTGAATGAGAGAGCATCTATTTTCCAAGCTTGTGGATGGTATGTCCTTGAGCAGAATTTTTGTAGATGATGGTTGAGGTGAGAGGCAAATAGGTCTACTTCTGGCCTGCCCCATGTCAAAGTGAGCTGTGTGAAGATCTTCGGATGTAACCTCCACTCGTGTGGATCTGTGAAATTCCTGCTTAGGCTGTCCTCCAGCACATTGTCTTTGCCTGGAACAAACTGGGATTGTAACTGAATGTTTAGGCTCAGTGATTTTTCCCAAAGATGCATTGTCAGTCTGCAAAGGGGTAAGAATGGGTGCCCCCTTGCTTGTTTATATACCACATCACAGTGGTGTTGTCTGTCCGTATCAGTAAATGGCCTTGCTGAAGTTGGTGTTGAAAGGCCTCGATGGCATGCATTACTGCCAGCATTTCCTTTTGGTTTATGTGCAGATGTGTTTCCTTTGGAGACCATTGTCCTTGTATACACCTGCCTTCCATGTGCGCCCCCATCCAAGGTCTGAGGCGTCTGTGGTCATGGTCTGTGTTATCTGTGTTTTTTTGAATGACATACCTGTGTTTGCCTGGCTTACCGAGGCCCACCATAGGAATTCCTTTTGTAGGCATGGAATGAGCGGTATGGTTGTCTCTAAGTTGTTGCTGTGTTGAGACCATAGGCTTTTTAGGTACCATTGAAGCTTTCTCATGTGTAGTCTTGCTAATGGAACCAGGAGAATGCAGGATGCCATGTAACCCAGGGCCTGTAGGAATCTCCTTGCAGTCATCTGGGTAAGTTTTGCCAAACCTTTGAAATAATGAGTTAACTTCTCTTGCTTGTCTTCTGTTAGGTAAGCCATTTGAGAGGCTGTGTCTAATTTGGCTCCTAAGAAGATTATTTGCTGGGATGGCTGAAGTCTTGACTTTTGGAAGTTGACTGTGTATCCCAGAGCTTGAAGTAATCGTATGACATAGTCCAAGTTTTTTGTCAACATCAATTTGTCGTCCGCTTGTATGAGGCAGTCGTCCAGGTACGGGTAAATTTGGATCCCTGGAGCCTGCAATGAGCAATTACTGAAGCCAGGCATTTTGTAAATACTCTGGGCGCAGTAGATAAGCCAAATGGCAATGCTGAGAATTGATAATGCTCTGGCTCTGCAAGAAATCTGAGGTATCTTCTGCAGCTGTGTCTGATAGGGACATGCAGGTATGCCTCCTTGAGGTCCAGAGTAATCAGCCAAGACCCCTTGCCCAGCATGGGAAGGAGTTGCTGTAGAGTCAGCATTTTGAACTTTGGTACTATGAGAAAGGTGTTTAATGCGGACAAATCCAGTATTGGTCTCCATTGAGATTCTTTTCTTGGAACAAGGAACAGTCTTGAGTAAAACCCCTGGCCTTGTTCTTGTTGTGGAACTCTTTCTATTGCTTTCATCCGAGTCAGCAGAGAGATTGCTTGATAGCCTCTGCCCTCTGGTTTTGTGGTAGGTTTGGCATGCCTTGTTTTCTTGGTAAGGTATGAAAATGGAACCTGTAACCTCGGTCTATAATGTCCAAAATCCATTTGTCCTTTGTCAGTCTGTGCCACTTGTCGGCAAACAGAGATAATTGCCCGCCCAAGGGAGCTTCTATTTGTTCCCTGGTAGGCGGAAGTAGAGGAAAGTCATTGAGATTGTGGCTGTGGGGCAGGTGAAACCCCTGTGTCACTTTTTTGGTTTGCTGGCTGCCATTGTCGTCCCCTGTAAGGGCCTCTGTACTGTCCTCTTCCTCGGCCACGTCTGTTTTTACCCCTTTGAAATTTTTCAGGATTAGGAAAGGACCAGTTTTTTGAAGGCCAATTCCTACTGAATCTGGGGGGTTGAACCTGGAGGAAATCTTTCACCGTCTGAACTGATTTTGCTTTTTCCTCGATGGACTTTAACACATCCTTAGCATTAGCACCAAAAAGCTTGTTCTTTTCCAAAGGTGCATCCAGAAGTTTTGCCTTTACATGATCTGGTAGAGGTTGATCTTTTAACCATGTATGTCTACGAATGACTGCCCCTGTCATAGCTGCCCTACATGAAGCTTCCAGTGCATCATATCCACACTGCAGGAAGTGATTGCTTACTTGCTGAGAGTTATGTACAGCTTCCTGCAAAGACTTCCTGTCTAAAGGATCAGGAGAGGCCAATGTTTTCTGTAAATCTTCTAACAGGAAATCCTGATATTGTAACATATGAAAAAGGCAATTCAAAGCTCTCATAGATAAAGTAGTGGAGGTGTAAACCTTTTTACTCCATCTCTCTAATGACCTAGCTTCCCTGTTGGAGGGCAAAGGATTTTTAAGAGGTGGAAGCTGAAACACCTTTATGTCCCTGAGAAATAGTTTCCAAATCAGCAGTATGGGCCCTGAATAAATGGGAATGTGTTTCTGGGACCCTGTAATACCTGTCTGGCTTGGCTGGGGCAGGAGGAAGAGAGTCAGGGGTAACACCAGAGTCAGAATATAAATCATCCAAAACATCAAGCACAGGAGGAATAGCTAAGGGCCTGTGCTGGGGCTTTTTAAGGAAAGTTCGATGGCGCTTTCTGGAATCAGAATATTCCTGGCCATGCCACTTGAAATGTTCCCTCATGGTATGCAGAACTTCCCCAAAAGAAATATCCTCAGGAGGGGAGGCCGAGGAGATGGAATCCTCTGCATCCGAGTCCTCATAGGTCTGGAAGAGCTCTTCCTGGCCATCAGAGTGGACAGAGTCCTCAGAATCTTCATCTGAAGGAATAGGGTCAGAGGGTTCAACCCGGGGCCTTTTATCAGAAGGAGGCTGGGATCCTCTCTCAGGATGGGCCTGTGAATCTCTAATCATAGAAATTAAGTCAGCAGCCATAGTCATAATTTGTGTCTCTGGAGTAGGCTGAGGCAAGGCTTTAGCAGAAAGATGCTTGGTCTTGCTGGCTACCTTAGCCCTAGTGTAGGCCTTAATAGACATGGCCATAGGAGGCCTGGCAGCTCCACGTGCAGGAGTGACCTTATCTACAGCAATGGCCTCGGGCATTTCCTCGGTTTCGGTATCCGGAGGAAAATCAATAACTGGCGTCGGAGTGATATCCGGAATCGGAGTTGTCGGTAATGCGGTGTCTTCGGTTCGGAGCGGTGGAATAACTGTCTCAGGAGGAACCGAAGCACTCGCGGTAGGTTTTGGCGTGGAGTCGGTGGCAGACGCGGGCCGAGGATGTCGGTCCCGGTCCTTTCGTTTCTTGGGAGTTTGCGATGTCGGAAGCTCCGACGGCATTGTATAGGCAAATTTTTCACCAAAAAAATCTTCAGCCAACTCCGCCCGGCGCCTGAGAGTGCGCTTGTTGAAGCGAGCACAGGCTACACAGGCCGAGACGTCGTGGTCTGGGCCAAGGCAAAGTAGACAGTAAGAGTGGAAATCCTTATGAGGTATTTGTTTACCACAAGAAAGACAATTGTTAACTTTTTCAGTAATTTCTGACATCGGCTGAGGCAAGAAAAGGTCCCCAACGGGTACTTAGCTTTTGATGACTTCGGAATCGAAGAATACAGGAGCTGACCGACCGGCACTTGCGAACTGCTTCTGCTTCGGGCACCGCGCGGCAAGAAAGACTGAAGAAAATGGCGTCTGCTGATGCTTATGTACTCCAGCAGCTCTGACGTCGGAGAGAAATGCGACATCAGCCGACGTCGGACCCAGACTTTGGAATCCGGCCGACCGAGGGCTGCCTGAGGCAGGACAACCCATATGTTATGACTGCAGTTGCATTCTTGAAGGACATCTACGATCCCTCATAAAATCGTCCAAGGCGAGCTTTGAAAGAAATCTTGCCAAGGCATTCTTTAGCTATGTCAAGAATCTAAATGGCAATGCTCAGATCTGCTCGGAGTTAGTGCAGAATGGCACAAAATGCACTGAACCAACTGATATTTGCCAACATCCTGGCAGACAGGTTCAGTGCAAACTTCACCCCCCTCTCAACCCCAAAAGGGCCCATAATCATACCAGAAGAATGTAGAGCCCCTGAAATCACAGACACTCAGGTTAAAATAGCCCTCTCCAAAGCCAAAAACACAGCATCAATGGGACCGGACGGTGTCCCACGCTGCATCCTATACGAGCTCAAAGACAAATTAACCCCTCACCTAAACACACTGCTCAAACTCAGCCTCTCCACAGGCTACGCACCCATAGAGTGGTGCACATCAACAGTTATTCTGCTCCACAAAGGTTGAGCCACAACAGACCCCGGGAACTATTGCCCTATAAGCCTGACTAGCTTGGTCTGCAAGGCTATGGAGGCATCATCATGGAACTCATTAACAGAGACACTGGGAACCTCCAAACACTGGACCATACCCAGTTTGGCTTTGTTAAGAGCGGATCATGCCTCCTAAACCTGGTGTACTTCTTTGAGACAGTTACCAAGGCTATAGATGAGGGAAAGGTGGTACACACAGCCTACCTAGGCCTTGCAAAGGCCTGAAGCCATTCCCCATTCTGGTATTATAGACAAGCTCACCAGCCTGAACATAAACCCCTATGTCACAAGATGGGTTACCAACTGGCGCACAGACAGAACCCACATAGTGAAAGTTGTGGGAGCTAGGTCTGACTTTAAACCGGTTACAAGTGGCATTCCCCAGGGCTCAGTCCTAGGACCCCTCCTGTTCGGCAAATACTTCTCAGAGGTACAGACAAGCACAGGAGGACTATGGCTGACCAAGTTCGCAGACAACTGGAAACTAGGGGCTATAACTGACTCACTGGCTGACACAGACATCCTCCAAAAGGGTCTCACTGAGACGGATACCTGGTGTCAAAACCATGGCCTCAAGCTAAATGCCAAAAAGTGCATAGTTATTCCCTTTGGAAATAAAGTACCCACAAACTACCACATAAGTGGTAGTCCCCTAAATGCGGAAAACGTAATAAGGGATCTGGGGACAAAAGTAGATAGTAATTTCTCCTTTGATAATCACATTGTCAAAGTGGTTTAGAAAATCCTTCTATGTGGCCCACCTAATCACAAAAGGGTTTACATCCAGATCAAAAGAGGTCATTGTGCCCCTCTACTCATCACTCATCAGACCCATCATAGAGTACAATGCCCCATTTGGGATGTACCTTATAAGACACCTGCAACACCAGGAATACCACAGAAGTACCTCACCAAGAGGATCACTGGCCTCAAACTGATGCCCTATGCAGCTCGACTGAAGAAACTCCAGCTGTACTCGGTTGCATACTGCCTGCTCAGAGGTGATCTCTGCCTGACATATAAGGCCATGACCAACCCAAAATTGACGGACATGCTCCACCTAAAGAAAACCATATCCCCTCGAGCCACACACTCTAGGGATCTAAACCTCACCACAACAATAAATAGGAAATGCTAGAGGGACAGATTCCTGTCCCAGAGACTTCCCATGCTTTGGAACAAAATACAAGATTCCAACCTACATTAGGGAGAGCTCCTCGCTAGCTATCTTCAAGAGAAACCTTGACGAGTGAATGGGGAACAGAAAGTTTACCCCGGGGATCACTTCAGTGGCTCTGCTGGACAGAGGCACAGGGAACTAATCTAAGGGGGCGGCGAAAGCCAACACATTCTGGCTAGGCTTATAAATGCCATCAGGCAGATAGCCTAGTACCTACCTATGAACCAATGACAAACTCTTATAGAACAAGCACTAAAATGCTTAAAGTTGTGATCACAGGAGAAAAACAGAAATGAGTAGAATAAACACATTCCTAATATTCAGTGACAGACACCACCTCCTACAATGACAAGCTCCAGAGTATGCTCAACGACTACCGGTATTATGACAGCGCAGAGCACAACCAAGTGCTGACAGCCTACAAGGACATCAGAACGGAAATCTCGAGGCTAGAGGATATGGACCTAATTGACGAAGGGCTCACAGAATTCTTCTCCATCCACCACCCAAGGATTCCCCAGTTCTTTGGGATACCAAAGCCACACAAAAACCTGGCAGACCCTCCATATAGACCTGTAGTAGCTAGCGGAGGTTCCGTCACAGAAACCATAGCTCTCTACCTGGACTTCCACCTAAAACCTCTCACAGAAAACAACAGGTCCTTTATTTTATACTCTATGAACTTCCTCAACAATATCAAGGACATAGCCATAGACAGAGACTGGATCCTGGTCACCATCGATGTGGAGTCCCTTTACACGATACTCCCACATGACTTCTGCATTGCAGCCATGGCTGAAGCCTACATGAAGGACCACACGGCCATACCAGGGGAAGTGGACCACCTGGGTAGGCTCCTCTTCCTGCTCCTCAAGAACAATTTTTTCCACGTCAATGGGCATTACTATCACCAGAGCACTGGGATCACTATGGGAGCGGCTATGCCCTGAGTTTGGCAAACATGGCACTAAGGAAGTGGGAGCAGGATCACATATATGGTTCCACCTTTTTTAACATAGCATGCTACTACAGGTTTATCGACAACATTTTCCTGGTTTGGAAGGGTAGCCATGTTGAACTGGAGGAATTCCTCGTTTATATCACCACCACCACCTCATTCCTGCATTTTACCAGCAAACAAAGTACAGAGGAGATCGAATTTCTGGATCTTTACCTGAGAAAGAAACAAGGCTCCACCACACTGACACACAACCTTTATCAAAAACCCACTAGGGTAAACGTATTTTCTGCACGCCACCAGTATGCACCCCTTCAAACAGAAGGTGAGCATGATTAAATTGCAAACGATCCATATAGCACGAGTCTCCCAGGACCTGACGGATTTCTTGACCAACATTCGAAAGCTACAAATGGAATTTTTAGCCCGAGGCTACTCAGAAGGGCTAATCAACAGGATCCTCGACCCCATCATCAGCCAGTGCCAACTTGGTGCCCCTAGGGCTCTAAATGACACCAGGATGCAGACCACCCCAGAAGCTAGATTCCAGTTCAACTGCATCCTGGACTTCTCTGTGGACTACAAAGACATCATCCAGATTGTAATGGACAATTGGCCCATCATCACAAATAACACATCTTTTGGCCACATTTTTCCAGAGAAAGCCTCCCTCACAGTTAGAAAAGGGAGAAGCATTAGGGACTTTCTAGAACACTCCTGCCAAGTTAAACTTGACAACCCTGGTACCTTTGCCTGCAGTGAGCCTCCCTGCCACTACTGTAGACACATATGAGTGGTGCCGCAGGCTTTTACTGCCCAATGGCAGGAGACACTACACACCTAATGTCAGAGGCGACTGCAATGTCACAGGAGTGGTTTACAGAGCAGCGTGCGCCAAATGACAAACCAGCTGGCAGTGCATGCTCTCAGGATCCTAGGACACAATACGTTCAAATTTCATGTTCTTGAACACATCCCTAAATCTCCACTAGGCGGGGAGCACAACTCGCTGCTTGAGAAGAGGGAATTCGAGTGGCAAATACGTTTGCAGGCAAGGCAAAGACCAAGCCTTAACTATGCAGAATATTTGACCCTGGTTTTGAATCTCATTAAGATACAACACCGTATACCACAACCTCTGCGCCTGGACCTCTAACAGATTTACCAACGAAATGTTACGTTTCATGCAACAGCCAGTTTTGATCTCACCAGCCAACCTTCATTCGTTTTTGGTCAATGGTTCAGTAATATATTTGTCTTTCATGTTTTCTACAATGGTTCAGTATTACTGTTTTTTTTTCTGTCTTTCTAGCTTTTCAGATTACATATCAGTGCCTTTTTAAGACTGTTTTTTTAATCAACAGCCCCGGTGGTGGTGCTGCAGTAGCGTTGTCGCCTCACAGTAAGACATTGTCTTGTTCGATTCACAGCTAGAGCGTCTTCTGTGTGGAGATATGCGTGAATGGGCGTACCTTCGTTGAAGGTTGTGCGTCAGGGCCGGCAACTCGGCACGTAAAAATCTACTGCCAATCATTAGCAGACCAGAGTTCCGCTGTGGTGACCCCTAACTGGAAAAAGCTGAAAGACACAACAACAGCAACAACATTCAGTTCCACATCTTAATACATTAGTTTCTATTGATATCCGTTATTTAAGAATTTTTCACTATTTTGATGCGCTTTTTAATTTCTGTATCATATTTTTTGGATATCTAGCCTGGTTCTTATTTTTTGGTTTCTAGCCTGTTTCATACATGTTATTTTACATACATGTTGTTGCTATTTCTCTAGTACGCTCGGCTTTGCTTATTATGCTCTTTTAGGTCATCCACCATCCTGACAAAGATTTTTTTTTTTTTAATTAAAAAAAAATGTTTAGGACATTTTCGGTGTAGGAGAGAGACAGAATGGAGGAAATGCAAAGAAAACTGGGTGTCTGTCTTTAGTTTTAAATAATGTATCTGATTTTCCTAGTATTTTCCCCATCCTATCTATCTCGTATGTCCGGAGTCCATATAACAGATTACTGATTTTTTGTTAAAAAAAAAAAAAAAAAAACGTACAGAATATAACAACGGAACAAAGTCTGGGCGACTGGACCTTTTTCCGTTCTCAGACTTGCAACGGGCACGCTGGTTGGCCTGGCCAATCAGTGTGCTCGTTTTACAATATTAATGGCCAGTCATTGTATAATTAGCAGTAATCCACTTATGTGTTGTGACAAGCTATGACCACACCAGAAACTGAGGCATACTCACAAATGACTTCAAATTAAATTCTCAGTGCAATTTGTTTTTTCAAAATGCACCAGGAAATCTGTGTTGCATTACTAAATTAAAGTTACTAGTCAAATTCCTTCTACCTCAACTTTTACATTATCCACCCTTAAATACCTCTTAGAAACTATTAAAAGTAATACTTTAAACTGCACATTCCATAATTCAACATTTATTGACTTATACCGCCAAACTTCCCAACATCCCCTTACTGATATTCACTATACCCGTTTGACCAATTCTCTCTCTTTCCACATCTTGTTGTCACTCCTGTTCCAAACAATGCCAGCTTCACACAAATGTTGTGTCCTACTTGCAGTAACTTATGATTTCTTCATTTTGTCCTCCATCAACATGGCTGAAGTTCCATTTAACTGTGCACTGTTCACCTGTTCGTCGGTTGGTTAGTACCATGTTGCACTCAGGCTGCACTCTACTTATATTATGACTGAAAATGTGAATACGTAAATACCACTTTGCTTGTTATTTACACAGTTAGCTGGAAAAGTTTACTTTATTACCTGAAAATGCAAATACTTTTCACTTAAGTTTTTACCTAGATAGTCTCATTATATTTACATTACAGTTTCAGCTGATTTCTTATGTATTTTTCTGTATTGAAATTATTTGCGGTTTTACTTAAGTCTCTGGGCACTGTTGTGCCTGAAATAGGTCCTTGGACTAGGTCGCTAAACCAATTAACAAATATAGAAGTAAAATACTGCTAAAATGCTAATTAACGTAGCAAACAGCTCCTTCAACTTGCAACTTACAACTCGCAGGACAAATCAGCTCGTGCAGTGACTATTAAAATAAAGAACTGACAAAGTAAAAAGCATGTAGCCAAGCACGATCTCCTTATATATCAGCACAGACTATAAAGTTAACTTTTACTTAAAGTGATGTTCTAGAACACAGGAGTATTCACAGAAAGAATTATAATTTATGCAACATAAATATACAAAAATAAATCCTGACTGATGCATCTCTCTCCTATTATGACATAGTAAGAAATGTATAAAAAAAATCAAATATACTGTACCATAAATATTGTACACACTGCAAAACAATGCACGTAGTAGTTATTTCAATCTATTTTTCTTTCCAGGTTTTAGATCTTAATTTGAATTCAGACATACACACAGTCATAATTAAGTAGTTTAAAACATACTAAGGGTAGCATTTTCAAATAAAGATTCAATAGCAGAGCTTAAGTGACATTAATGTAACGGCCTCAATTTAAATATCAAGAAAATACAGTATAAAACTAAATACCGGCATGGCATTTAAACCTTCAATAAGGAGACATACAGTAATGAGAAAATTATTTGGATGTGGAAAGCATCTGCCATTTAAAAAGTCCCAGCTGGTTGCATAGTTAGTTGAATCTGTAAATTTAGTGTGGGTTGCCACTCCCATGAGGCAAGTTCAATTAGCAAAAATCAATACAGACAGCTACATTTACCTTCCAGATGTGACCCATCAGCTGCTCTGCGATGCATTGCCCTGACTTATCCTAAGATTGCATAATCAAAAAAAAATAAAAATTCTGAGTACCTGCCAGTGCTACAAGTCATACAAAGGGTTCTGACGTTGACACCATTGATTATTTTGAAAAAGGTTTACTAAATTCTCAGGAGCTACACTGTTTTCAAAGTTTTAAAGCACTCAACTCTTATTCTGTTCTGAATTTTAACTACTTAAAAGTTTTCTCACTGCAGTATGGTTATCATAAGCTGAATGGCTATCAGTACACACCAATCACATGAATTGACAGTTATGCAGAACAAAATGACAACAATGCACAAATGTATTTTAAACACGTTAATCATAGCAAAAAAAGTGAAATACTATGACCTTTGGGAAGGCAACACATTTATATGATGCATTTAAAAGAAAATCCAAACTTGGAGACACCAGGAATCTTAAAAATTTTCAATTAAAAATAACCATGACACAGATCATAAGTAAATACTGCACTACTTCAATGTTTTTATTTTATTTTATTTATTTAATTTACTTATTTTTAACAAGGACAAGAAAAAGTACAGTACATTTTTATCTGAGGCCTTGGAGGTAAAATTCCAGTGAGAAGCAAATTAGTAGCTAAGCAAAGTGCAATTACATTTAACAGTTTGATGCCTACAATGCAAAGTAATGTTTCAGTGGTACACCTTGTTTAGTATGTAGTTCAGGCAAGTCTAGTCTGATAATTAAAGCTTAAGGTATACTGTTCAGCAATATAAAATAGCATTACTTGGAATGGGAAATGGGGAAAAAACATACAGGGTGTTTATTATTTTATTTGTTTACCAAGAAAGTCAGACTGAACAGAAAACTAACCCCTTTTCAGTAGTGGCGTGGGGAGAAAAGCTTCAGTACAATATTTATTTATTCTTTAACAGGCTTAGTCCCTCTAGGCTAATAACCTCTTTTCAGGAGGGACCCAAGGTGGTATTTATACTACTTAGGGAAATTCAACAAGGTCATTGGGGAACATTCCCTACTCTTTTATAGGTGGTGTGGGACTTTTACTTCCACCTAAGCTATCACCAGCTCAAGCAGCTGGGACCTCGGTTTAATATCTCATCCGAAGATGTCACACTCAAACCAAAGGTAAGTGTGCTACCTGTTGCACCATGAGCACTACTAACAACAATCTAATAAATGTTATAGCAATAATAATGATGCTATAATCAACATAAATACTGAGAATAGTATAAATAAACTTAATGCATGCATTGCATATGAACATCTTCTTCTTCTTTTGGCTTTTCCCAGTTAGGGGTCATCACAGCAGGATTACTGGTCCGCTGATGATTGGCAGTGGAGTTTTACAGTGTCGAGTTGCCAGCCTGGGGCACAACCTTCCACAGAAGGCACACACATGCACGCACTCATGCCTAGGGCCAATTTAGAGTGCCCAATTCACCTACAGCATGTCTTTGGGATGTGGGAGGAAACCGGAGCACCCGGAGGAAACCCACGTGACCACAGGGAGGACATGCAGATTCCGCACAGAAGGCACCCCAGCTAAGGATCGAACTGGAAAACCTGTTAGGGTGAGGCAGCAACGCTAACCGCTGCACCATCGTAGCCGCCTATACAGGTTGAAAATGTATGAACACAGCAAATACATTTCATAAACAATGGCCAAAAGGAGTCCTGGGAGTAAATACAAAACTACATTGTGCAAAATAGAGCACTGATAAGATACCATACAATGGGAAAAAGATAAGCTCAGGTACTAGTTAGAGGTGAGTATATTTATAAGTAGTAGGGGATGATGTTTTATTATTTCACATAATAGGCAGCATGGGGACAGTCTGATGTTATGAAACTTAGAAGATCCAGGAAAGTTATGACATAATAAGATTATGATGAGTAGGAAAGGAAATAAATTAGTGCAACATATAATGGAAACAGGCAAAGGTAGACTGACCATACAGTCCACTGTTAATGTGGAGACTACGTGTGTAATAAAATGACTAGGACTGCAAAAGGTGAGATAAAGTTTGAAAACAAACAGGCCAGCAGTTGAAAAAGACAGAGAAAGATTAGCTGACTGGTGATGAGAGGAAAAAAGTAAGGAGAAAAGGAAGGGTACATGACAGAATTGGATTATGGAAAGTTAATAGCTATAAGGGGTGCATCTCAAATGCTGTACAGGTAAAGGATAAGAAGTAATGAATGTATATTAATTACTGCAACTATTGTGTATCTGTAGTCAATGGTGCAGGAACAAGCAGAGTTTATTTATTTTTTTATGTGACCTCATTTGTTTGAAAGTGCGTATGTTTTCCAGATGTCTACAGTAGAGTTCCATAGTTTAGATGCAAAGCTAGAATACAAAGCATCCCTGGCAGTATCCAAAGATTTCATAGCGCAAGCAAGGCTTTTAGCCTCAGACTGCAGTTGTGTAATGTTAGAATATCCCTGGAAGAGGCTCTTTAAAGACTTGGACTTTTCAGGTTGGTATCTGATGTAAAACAAAATAAAACTGCTTAAACATAGAGAATAGCAGAATGATCAAATGACTGTCTAGAGCGTCAAAAACTTCTTTATTAAATGCTTTCATCAAAGAATGACTTCTTCAGAAAAAACATCTCTTACACATAATCACAACCTTTTATACAACTTGCATCAAATCAATTCTTAATTAATACCCCATTAGAGACCTATTAAAATTTAAAATGCTAACACATTTAAAAAGTTTGTTATTGTATACAACTCTGCACAGCTCCTCGTGGTGTCCTGCAGAGTGATACAAGCAGCAGAGAGACTTTTCCAGATTTAAGTATTTTTTTCTCTGTTTTTTTTTGCTCAGACTGCCTTTTCCCGCCTAAAAAGCGGATTTCTAACTGACCTGTGCTTTAAAAAGTTTAAATTGCATTTGCCTTCTGCTTTTTACAGTTTTTGCACTTATTTTATATCAATTTAAGTCATTTTTGTATATTATAGGTTCATAGGTTCATACTAGGCTATCTGCCCGAGGGCATTTATAAGCCTAGCCCATAGTTTTGTGGCTTACGCCACCCCTTTAGTTTGGAGAAACTATGCCCATTATTTTGCTGTGCCTCTGTCGAGCAGTGACACTGAGGTAACCCCTGGGGTGTATCTGCGATCTCCCATCCATTGGTCAAGATTCCTCTTGAACAAGGCCAGCGAGGTGCTCTGCCTCACATAAACCGGGATTTTGTTCCACAGCATAGGGAGTCTTTGGGTGATGAATCTATCCCTCCAGCACGTCCTATTAATAACCGTGTCGAGGTTTAAGTCTCCGCCCTTGTGGCTCTGAGGGATCTAGATTTTTGAGATGAAGCATGTTCATCAAATCTGGGTTTGACATGGCCTTGTATGTCAGGCATAGGTCACCTCTGAGCAAGCGGTAAGCAACTGAATATAACTGGAGTTCTTTCAGTCGGGCAGCATAAGACAGATTTTTGAGACCCTTTATCCTTTTGGTGAGGAACTTTTGTGGCCTCTCCAGCTGCTGCAAGTGTCGGGTCAGATACATTCCGAATGGGGCATTGTACTCGATCATTGGTCTGATGAGTGATGAGTATAGGGAGACTATGACTTCCCTTGATCTAGATGTTAATCCCTTCATGATAAGGTGGGCAATGTAGAAGGTCTTCCTAACTACTTTAGCAATATGAGTGTCGAATGAAAGGCTACTGTCAACCTGGGTTCCCAGGTCCCTAATAACTTCTTCTGTGTTCAGGGAATTGCCACCTATATGGTAGCTAGGGGTAACCTTATTTTTCCCGAAGGGTATGACTATGCATTTCTTGGCATTTAACTTTAGGCCATGGCTCTGGCACCAGTTATCCGTTTCTGTGAGACCCTTCTGAAGGATATCTGTGTTGGATGTGTTTTCAACTACGGCCCGCAGTTTGCAGTCATCTGCAAACTTTGTCAGCCATAACCCTCCTGTGTTTGCTTGTACTTCAGAAAAGTAGATGCCAAACAAGAGTGGGCCCAGGACTGAGCCCTGTGGGACACCACTTGTGACAGGCTTTGAGTCTGACATGGCGCCAGCAACTCTGACCCTGTGGGTTCTGTCACTCAGCCAGTTTGCAACCCATCTTGTAATGTATGGGTTTACATTTAAGTTGATGAGTTTTTCAATGATACCCGAGTGAGGTATTGTATCAAAAGCCTTCGCCAGGTCTAGGTAGGCTGTATGGACTGCCTTTCCCCGTCAATGGCCTTGGTGACTGTTTCAAAAGTCAACCAAGTTTAAAAGGCATGATCTGCCTTTGACAAAGCCAAACTGGGTTGGATCCAAAGTCTGCAAGTTCCCTATGTCTTTATTTATGAGATCCATTATGATCCTCTCCATGGCTTTGCAGATAAGGCTTGTCAAGCTAATGGGACGGTAATTTTCAGGGTCGGTGGAGGCACCGCCTTTGTGGAGTGGGACCACAGTCGCTGCGCCACTCCTGGAATGATCCGGAGGTGAGACTAAGATTAAACAGCTGTCCTAACTGTGGGTTTAATTCCTCGTTGAGTTCATGGAGCACACAGCCGGGGACACCATCAGGTCCCATGGATGCTGTGTTCTTTGCCTTGGAGAGAGCAGTTCTCACCTGGGCGTTAGAGATGTTTGGGTGGCTACAATCATTTGGTATAGATATCTCTCCTTTAGGGGGGAGGAGAAGTTTGCACTGAACCTGTCAGCCAGTATGTTGGCAATGTCTGTAGGATCAGTAATCTTCACATCATTTTGAACTAATTCTGAGCATATCTGGGAGTTTCCTCCTAGGTTTCTGACATAGCTAAAGAATGCCTTATGGTTGTCTTTAGAGTCCTTAGCTATTTTTTCTCAAAATTAGCTTTGGATGATTTTATGAGAGCTCTTAGCTTTTTACTTATAGTGATCAGCGGTGTCTTACCTTTTAAGGATTTTGCTCTGTCTTGTAGTAGCTTTCTCCTTTTGTTGTAGAGTTTGTTTATGGCTGGGGTCCACCAGACTGGACGCTTGCCTTTGGTACAAAGAGTCTTTGTTTTGCTTGGGATTGCCTGATCCATGCAGCCCTGCAGGTGCTGGTAGAAGGCATTTGTAAGTGATTCAGCGGTTTGAGTAATGTTAACCCGGCTCAGGGCCTTAAAGGAGACCACACTAGTCTTTAGAAGTGTGAAGTCGGCTTCGAGAAGTTCTTTACTGTGGTCTTTTCATTTCGGTGGGGCGGGATGAGGACCTCCAGCGAGATTAGTTTGTGATCAGATCTCACCAGTGAGGGTATACTTCGGCGTTGAACATTGTGCTCCCATGTTCGTGATGATGAGATCAAGTATGTTTTCTCCTCTTGTGGGGATGGTGACTAGTTGTTCCATGGCATTTGAGTTTATGAATTCCAGGAACTTTTGGGCTAGAGTGTTTGGGCTTGAGTAGTGTTCCCAGTCTATATTAGGGTAGTTGAAGTCACCTAGTATGATGGTGTTCGGAGATACATTTATCCCCTCCAGTGTTTTCAGGAAGGCCATATGAGGTTCCTGAGTTTGCGAGGGTGGCCTGTAACATGCTACAAATTGCAGAGCAATCTTGCCTATGGTTAATTGCACCTGGATGGTTTCCGATGCATCGTGCGATGCCACCAATCTTGAGGTGTGGGTGTCCTTGATGAATACTGATACCCCTCCTCCTTTCTTGGTATTGTCCGGGTTTTGGGGCCGGAACGCATGATATGAGACTGCGCAGCTCCTTGTGGTGTCCTGCAGAGTGATACAGGCAACAGAGAGACCCAAGTGAGACTTTTCCAGATTTAAGTATTTTTTTCTCATATTACTGTTGTAGGCTACAAACTAAAGTGCACTAGCCTGTTTATAGCATTTACAGTGTTTTCTGTGTGTCTTTCTGCGATTTCCTGAAAAAAACAAAAAAACAAAAAAAAATGTTCTCTTTTCCCGCCTTTGCTGAACTAGATTAGTCCAGATTTCAGATTTTGCTGAATTCTGGACTGTGGTATACTTTCCTGTGTTGCCCATATCCTTACTTGGATAGGAGGAAGCTTCTCTGTTCACCAGTGAGAGTGGGGAGCTTTGAGCAGCCTATCTGTCCCTGGAGGAGTGGTCTCAGCCCTGAAACTAGTAGCTTATTGGCTGTTTTGGGTCAATTCCTATCTCTTTCAGTTTCCCTGCTTTAAAACCCGCATTTGCACAGTTGTGCGCCAGTATACAACTTTGCGCAGCTCCTTGTGGTGTCCTGCAGAGTGATACAGGCAACAGAGAGACCCAAGTGAGACTTTTCCAGATTTAAGTATTTTTTTCTCTGTTTTTTTGCTCCGACTGCCTTTTCCCGCCTAAAAAGTGAATTTCTAACTGATCCGTGCTTTAAAAAGTGTAAATTGCATTTGTCTTCTGCTTTTTACAGTTTTTGCACTTGTTTTATATCAATTTAAGTCGTTTTTGTATTGTATAACTGTTGTAGGCTACACACTAAAGTGCGCTAGCCTGTTCATAGCATTTACAGTGTTTTCTGTGTGTTTTTCTGCTGTTTCCTGAAAAAAACAAAACAAAAAAAAATATATTCTTTTTCCCGCCTTTGCTGAAATAGATTAGTCTAGATTTCAGGTTTTGCTGAATTCTGGACTGTGGTATAGTTTCCTGTGTTGCCCATGTCCTTACTTGGATAGGAGGAAGCTTCTCTGTTCGCCAGTGAGAGTGGGGAGCTTTGAGCTGCCTATCTGTCCCTGGAGGAGTGTTCTCAGCCCTGAAACTAGTAGCTTATTGGCCGTTTTGGGTCAATTCCTATCTCTTTCAGTTTCTCTGCTTTAAAACCTGCATTTGCGCGGTTTTGCATGATTTTGCGCATAGCGCAACATCGGTCAGCGCCACTTAAACTGGTTTAAACTATTCCCGGCTCCACAAAGTCTGCTCTTCACTTTTTCCCTTAGAACTGTTCTAAATCTCAAAGTAAGCACTCTAATTTCATTCTAAAGCCCTGCAGTTGCTTGTATAAGTAATCTTATAAGTAAGCACTAATAAACTAAAGCACTACACCCTCTTATACTCCCTTTAAGTACTTGGCTCCCTATTGGTCCTTTTTGATCAGTCAAAAAGTAGTTCCTTATACTATTCTGGCATGTCCAAAAGTCAGTTTCAGGTTTATTCTCCAGTCCAGCTGGTGAATCTGGGAATCCTGAGGCAATGTTACAACTGCCTTATGTACACAGACCATCCTTCTCCTCCTCCCAACAAGCTCAAATATATGAGAGAGATGCAACTATATAGCCAAACTGGAGGCTGAGCTCTCTCAACCCAGTACTGGCACAGTCAGTCAGGAGGAGAAGGTAACCACACACACCACAAATCCAGTCTCACACAGACCTATCGCAACAGCAAACCAAACACAAACACACAAAAACATACTCGGAGGCTCTAAATAAAATTCTGCCCAAGCAGCAGAGACCTCCAAAGCAAACATCCAAGCAACCACTACCCCACAACAATACCCACGTATCACATAGTTCACAAAGTCAGTGTGCCACACAGTCACAGCCCTTAAGGCTAAACAACACACCTAATACAGTTGTAATAGGTGACTCTATTGTCAGACACACTGACGTCCCACTCAGCAGGCTGAACAAGGAGAAGGTCACTGTAAGCTGCCTGTCGGGTGCCAAGATCCGCCACATAACACAAGCACTCAGGTCACTCCAAAGCAAGTACAAATATGACTGTCATTGTCCATGCTGGTGTGAATGACCTGAGATGTACCTCCCTGGACTACATGAAAAGAGCCACAGAGGAACTCTCTGATCATGTAGTCCAGGCCGGTATGACCCTGACCTTGAGTAGCATCTTACCCTCACCAAGAATGATGCCACAGTATAAAGACAAAATGATCAATTTTAACAATTGGCTAAAGTACTGGTGTCATTCAAAGGGGATCCAGTGTCTGTCAGCCTGGGATGACATGTTCGACAAGCCATGTTGCTTCGCTAGGGACGGCTTGCACCTGTCACCGCTGGGCTTTCGAATATTGGCTAAGGCTCTTGCCACCCCCATAGTGCATTTTTTAGGCAAGGCTCAAATGACAAACCCACCTCCATAAACAACACAAGGAAAAAGAAACTAAGGGTAATGCTGCTCAATGCCAGAAGTCTAAACCTCAAGATGCACACACTCGAGGCTCTCCTCAGTATGGAGAATATCGATATCTGTGCAGTAACAGAAACCTGGTTCAAAGCTCCCGAGAGCACCCCAGCACTACCAGGTTATACCTCATACCATGCTTTTCGGCCCCAAAACTCGGACCAAACCACAAAAGGAGGGGGAGTATCCATATTCATCAAAGATACCCACACCTCCAGGTTAGTGGCACTGCACGAAGCATCGGAGACCATCCATGTGCAACTAACAGTGGGCAAAACTGCCTTTCAGTTTGCAGCCTGCTACAGACCACGCTCCCAAACGCAGGAACCCCACTCAGCTTTCCTGAGAACACTGGAGAATATGACGGTCTCTCCAAACACCATCATATTGGGTGACTTCAACTACCCAAACATAGACTGGGAGCACTACTCCAGCCCCAACACCCTCGCACAACAGTTCCTAGAATTTATAAACTCAAATTCTATGGAACAACTGGTCACCACTCCCACAAGAGGGGAAAACATATTGGACCTGATCATCACCAACATGGGGACTCTATGTTCCATACCAGAGGTATACCTCTCATTGGTAAGATCTGACCATAAATTAATCTCACTGGACATCCATATCCCGTCCCCACCCCCAGCCAAGGAAACCATGGTGAAGAACTTCTCAAAAGCAAACTTCACACTTCTCAAAACCGAGGTGGAATCCTTCAAAGTCCCCGGGCCAGTGGAAAATATGGCCCAAACCGCAGAATCCTTTACAAACGCATTCTATGGACACCTACAGGAATGCATGGATTGTGCTATCCCAAATAACACCAAGACTCACTCCTCCAAAGGCAGGAGACCTGTCTGGTGGACCCCAGCCATAAATAAGCTATACAACAGAAGGAGGAAGCTACTACATGATAGAGCAGAATCCCAAAAAGGGAAGGCATCTCTGATCAGTACTAGCAAGAAACTACGATCCCTCATAAAATTATCTAAGGCCAGCTTCGAAAGAAAAATTGCACAAGATGCTAAAGATAATCACAAGGCCTTCTTTAGTTATGTCAGGAACCTGGGTGTCAACTCCCAGATATGCTTCGAGTTAGTGCAAAATGACAAAAAATACACTGAACCCACAGACATTGCCAACATCCTGGCAGACAGGTTCAGCGCAACCTACTCCTCCCCTTCCCCCCCAAAAGAGCAAATGTCTATCCCAACAGAGTGTAGCCTCCCTGACATCACAGATGCACAGGTAAGAGCTGCCCTCTCCAAAGCAAAAAACACAGCATCAATGGGACCGGACGGTGTCCCGGGCTGTGTCTTACACAAGCTCCAAGAAGAACTGAACCCACACATAAAGTTACTGTTCAATCTCAGCCTTACTACAGGATATGTACCCAAGGAATGGCGTACAGCAACAGTGGCCCCACTCCACAAAGGTGGTGCCACAACGGATCCTGGAAACTATCACCCTATAAGCCTGACTTGCCTTGTCTGCAAAGCTATGGAGCGTATCATCATGGAACTCATAAACAAAGACAATGGGAACCTCCAAACACTGGATTCTACCCAATTCAGCTTTGTTAAGGGCAGATCCTGCCTCTTGAACCTGGTCGACTTCTTTGAAACAGTCACCAAGGCCATAGATGAAGGGAAGGTAGTCCACACAGCCTACCTGAACCTCGCAAAAGCCTTCGACACAATACCCCACTCGGGCATCATAAATAAGCTCACCAGCTTAAGTATCAACCCCTATGTCACAACATGGGTTGCAAACTGGCTCAGGGATAGAACCCACATGGTCAGAATTGCAGGTGCCATGTCAGACTCTAAACCAGTTACAAGTGGCGTCTCACAAGGCTCAGTCCTGGGACCTCTCTTGTTCGGTATATATTTCTCAGAGGTACAGGCCAACACGGGAGGACTATGGCTGACCAAGTTCACAGATGACTGCAAACTGGGTGCCATAATCAACTCACCGACTGGCACAAGCATCCTCCAAAAGGGTCTCACAGAGATGGATAACTGGTGCCAGAGCCATGGCCTAAAGCTAAATGCCAAAAAGTGCATAGTCATCCCCTTTGGGAAAAACAAAGTGCCCACAAATTACCACATAGGTGGTAATCCATTAAGTACGGAAGAAGTAATTAGGGATTTGGGGACCCAAGTAGATGGCAATCTCTCCTTTGACGATCACGTTGCTAAAGTGGTTAGAAAGACCTTCTATATAGCCCACCTTATCACGAAAGGGTTCACATCTAAATCAAGAGAGGTCATTGTGTCCCTCTACTCATCACTCATCAGGCCCATAATTGAATACAATGCCCCATTTGGGATGTACCTTACCCGACAGCTGCAGCAACTGGAAAGACCCCAAAAGTACCTCACCAAGAGGATCAGGGGACTCAAACAGATGCCCTACGCAGTTAGGCTAAAGAAACTCCAGCTCTACTCAGTTGCTTACCGCCTACTCAGAGGCGATCTGTGCCTGATGTATAAAGCCATGTCCAAACCAAAATTAATGGACATGCTCCACCTCAGGAAATCCAAATCCCTTAGAGCTACATGCTCCAGGGACTTAACCCTCAGCACAGAAATAAGTAGGACATGCTGGAGGGACAGATTCATATCCCAGAGGCTCCCCCCTCACTCTGGAACAAAATCCCAATCCATGTTAGGCAGGGCCCCTCAATGACCCTCTTCAAGAGAAATCTTGACGAGTGGATGGGAGATCATAGGTTTACACCTGGGATCTCTTCTGTGTCCCTACTAGACAGAGGCACAGTAAACTAACCTTAAAAGGGCTATCTTCTGTGACCTACTATACAGAGGCACAGTCAACTAATCTAAAAGGGTGGCAAACGCCAAACACACTCTGGCTAGGCTTATAAATGCCCTAGGGCAGATAGCCTAGTATCAACCTATGAACCTATGAAAGTACAGTTTTGTACCTACCATAAATGTAGATGTTCGAGTGTTCACCCTGCTGCAGTCATCACACTTGGGTTATCCTGCTATCAGGCGGTCCCGCAGTCGGCCCGAATTCCAAAGTCTTGGTCCGGCGTCAGTTGCTGTCACTTCTTCCCTGACGTCAGTGCGTCAGGGTATATAAGAGGCATCTGACGCCATTTTCTTCAGTTTTTCTTGCCCCAGATGTCAGGTGCCCCCAAAAGGTAGGCAAAAGATATATATATATTTACATATGGCTATATAAAAAAAAAAAAACCTTAGGTACAAGCAAATACACCACAGAGGGTATAGGATGAAGTGGTAGAGAGAAGTTCAGCTAGTTCAGAGGGGATGGAGGGAGGGTAACCTGGACTGCAGCAGGGTGAACACTCGAACATCTACATTTATGGTAGGTACAAAACTGTACCAAGTTCATCGTGTTACCCTGCTGCAGTCATCACACTTGGGTTGAATCCCAAAGCTAAGGAGGGGAGGTGGAGTCAAACAGGGTTAGAAGAGGCAAGTAGGCCCTGCAAAACTGCAGTTGCAAAACCAGCTCTAGTCTTAGAGTAAAGAGGTAAGTGACAGTGTTTGGTGAAGGTGTGCACTGAACTCCAAGTAGCAGCTTCCAGAAAATCCTTGGTTGGCACTCCCCTGAGAAAGGCTGCTGATGTAGCTGTAGCCCTGGTGGAGTGGGACCTAATGTTAGCAGGTACTGGTTTCCCATGATGTGTGTAGTAGAAATGTATGCAATGTCCTATCCATTTAAAATGGTCTGTTTTGAGATAGCTTTTCCTTGTGATCCTGCAGCATAGGCTAACAAAGAGCTGGTCAGTTTTTCTGAAAGCCTTAGTTTTATCCAAGTAGTAACGTAATTGCCTGTGAATGTCCAAAGAGTGCAGGAGTCTTTCTCCTTTATTCTGGGGATTTGGGAAGAGGGTGGGCAAGTGAATGCTTTGGTTTAGGGCCACACTGGATACCACCTTTGGCATAAAGGAAGGATTAGTCCGTAGAGTAACTCTGTCTTGATGAAAAATGAGGAAAAGATCCACTGCCATTAGTGCCTGTAGCTCTGAGACTCTTCTAGCTGAGGTTATTGCTAGTAGTAGGGCAGTTTTCCATGAAAGAAATTTTAAATCAGTTGAAAAAGCTGGTTCAAAGGGCGGCAGTGTAAGCTTTTCCAGGACAAAGTTGAGATCCCAAGTAGGTGTTGGAGCTCTCCTTGGCGGTCTTACATTCTTAGCCCCTGCCCCTCTGAGGTACTGTCTTAGGAGTGGATGTGAAAATAAAGGAGGATCCGTGCTGTAATGAGCTGAAATTGCTGAGGCGTGGATCTTAATAGATGAAAAGGAAAGTCCTTTGTGTAACATCTCAGTTAAATATTGTAGAATCTGAGGAATGTTCGGCTCCAGGGGATTTAGGCCTTTAGCCTGGTTCCAGGAGCAAAATCTTTTCCATTTGTCTGAATAGGTTTTCCTGGTGTTGGGCCTCCTGGCCTCCAGAATGACATCCATAACAGCTTTGGATAAAGGTGTTGGTTGGTTGTTTAGGTAATTTGCCATGCAGCCAGGTTTAAAGTATTGAGCTGGCTGTGTAGAATCAGATTGTCTCGTTGGGTGAGCAGGTGTGGAGTTTGTGGCAAAATCCATGGTGGGCCCTGGGCCATGGTCCTTAAAAATTGGATACCAATGTTGGCGTGGCCAATCTGGTGCAACGAGAATCATTTGTGGCCTCTCTAATCTGACTTTCAGCAGTACCTTTGCTAGAAGAGGCAGTGGAGGGAAGACATACACTGTCAATGTTTTCCAACTGAATGAGAGAGCGTCCACTTTCCAAGCTAGTGGATGGAAAGTCCTTGTGCAAAATTTTTGAAGTTGGTGGTTGTGGGGGCTTGCAAACAGATCTATGTTTGGGCGTCCCCATTTTTGGGCTATCATTGCAAATACTTGTGGATCTAGTTTCCATTCGTGTGGATCCATGATGTTTCTGCTTAGATCGTCTGCCAATGTGTTTTTCTTTCCTGGCAGGAATTGTGCTTGTAATTGAACCTGGTAAGACAGTGCAGTGCTCCACAAGGTCATTGCTAGCCTGCATAGAGGGTAGGAATGTGTGCCCCCTTGCTTGTTTATGTACCACATAAATGTGGTGTTGTCTGTCCTTATTAGTAGTTGTCCTGGGTGTAGAAGGTCCTTGAAAGCTGTTAGGGCATTCTGCACTGCTAGCATTTCTTTTTGATTGATATGCAGGTGTCTCTGATCTGTAGTCCATTTGCCCTGAATGCACTGTCCTGCCATGTGTGCTCCCCAGGCATAGTCCGATGCATCTGTTGTCATAGTTTGCCTGGCTGTGGGTAAGGTGAAAGGCTGGCCCTTGTTGAGGTGACATACCTGTGCCCACCATAGAAACTCCTGTTGAAGGCAGGGAATGAGTGGAATCATTGTTTCCAAGCTGTGGCTGTGCTGAGTCCATACACTTTTCAGGTACCATTGTAATTTCCTCATATGCAGTTTTGCAAATGGTATTAGTAGAATGCAAGATGCCATGAATCCCAAGGCCTGCAGAATTTTTCTTGCAGGGAGTTGGGTCTTTGTTGCCATTATTTTGAAATATTGAAACAGTTGTCGTTGTTTGTCTGGCGTGAGATAAGCCACCTGGGCTATTGTATTCAAGCTGGCACCCAGGAATGTTATGTTTTGTGAGGGCACTAGTTTTGATTTATTTTCGTTTACTGTTTACCCTAGGCAACTTAGAAGGTGTTTGACAAATGTCAGATGCTGTAGAAGAATGTCCTTGTTTTCTGCTTGAATAAGACAGTCGTCCAGGTATGGGTATATCTGAATTCCTCTTTGTCTGCAGTATGCAATTACTGGTGCCAGGCATTTCGTGAAGACCCTGGGCGCAGTAGATAAGCCAAAGGGCAGTGCAGAGAATTGATAATGCGTTGAACCTGCAATGAAGCGGAGGTATCTTCTGCAATTTTGTCTGATAGGGACATGCAGGTATGCCTCCTTGAGGTCCAAAGTGACTAGCCAAGCATTCTTGCCCAGCATGGGAAGAAGCTGCTGTAGTGTTAGCATCTTGAATTTTGGTACTTGCAGATAGGTGTTCAGAATTGAAACAGAATGGGTCTCCATGCTTTGTCCTTTCTTGGAACTAGGAAGAGTCTTGAGTAAAATCCTTGTCCCTGCTCCTGTGTAGGTACCTGTTGAATGGCTCTCATGTTCATGAGGGCTGTAATTTGTTTTTGTGCCTCTGCCCATTGATTTGGTGGCAGCTTTGGCATTCCTTTGATCCTTGGTAAGGTATGAAAGTGGAATCTGTATCCTTGAGAGACAATGTTTAGAACCCATTTGTCTTTTGTGATGATGTGCCAGTTGTCTGCAAAAAAGGTTAGTTTTCCTCCCAAGGGTGTTGCCAGGAGAGATTTGCTAGGTAGTTTGAGGATAGAGTCATTGTGTCTGCCTTCTGCTAGCTTGGGGCCTGTCTTCTCCTCCTTTCTGGGTAGCAGAACCCCATTGGCGAGGTTTGTAAGGGCCCTGCGACTGACCTCTGCCCCTTGGGCGTCTGTATTTGCCCCTCTGTGATCTGTCTGAAGCTGGAAAGGACCAATTTTTGTTGGCCAATTTCTGCTGAAGCGAGGGGGTTGCACTTGCAAGAAATCCTTGACCGTTTGCAAAGATTTAGCCTTATCCTCCATTTTCTTTAAAACCTCTTCTGCTTCGACACCAAATAATACATCCTGTTGTAAAGGTGCATCTAATAATTTTGCTTTAACATGGTCTGGGAGGGTTTGCTCTTTTAACCAAGCATGTCTACGAATGACTGAGCCAGTAACAGCTGCTCTACAGGAAGCGTCCAGTGAATCAAATCCGCATTGTAAAGTATGCTTGCCCACCTGTTCAGCTGCATGCAACAGATCCTGTATGTCCTTGAACTCAGGCTGTTCTGAGTGTGTGCTCATTTTTTGTTTTAACTGAGACATCAGGAATTGTTGATATTTCAACATGTGAAACTGGTAATTTAATGCTCTCATAGCCAGAGTTGCAGAGGTGTATATTTTCTTTCCCCATCTATCTAGAGCTCTGGAATCTCTTTCAGAGGGCACAGGATTTTTAGCCATAGAAGCCTTTGTTCACTTAGGACCCTGGGAAATGGTTTCTGGGTCAGCTACAGGGCTTTTATAAAAGAATTTGTGAGAGTCAGGTACTCTGTAGTATGTCTGGTTTGGCTGGAGCAGGAGGTAGAGAGTCTGGATTTAAACTAGACTCCAAGCAGACATCATCCACAATATCTAAAACAGGAGGAATAGCAAGAGGTCTGTGCTGGGGTAATAGAAGGAACTCTCTGAGCCTTTTCTTAGAATCTGAGTAATCCTGGCCTTCCCAGTGGAAATGTTCCCTCATGGTATGTAATGTTTCCCCAAAGGAGTAGTCTTCAAGGGGAGATGCTGAGGGAATAGAGTCTTCAGCATCAGAATCCTCATACGGTGGAAAAGTGTAATCCTGTTCCTCAGAAGAATCTGAGGAGAGAGAAACCTGGTCAGAGGATGCATAATCCTCCTCTTGTCTTGGTCTTTTATCTGGAGGGGGATGGGAACCCCTGATAAGGGTAATTAAATCTTCAGCCATCTTAAGCATCTGTTTCTTAGGCATAGGGCCTTGACCTGTAGACTGATGAACAGTTTTCTTAGGTTTTAAAGGAGTTTTAAGTTTAGCATAAGATTTAATGGTGAGTGTAGTCGGTCTGAAGACACCTTCTGCAACCAAAGGGGTTTCCTCTGCACCGGTGTCTAAATCTGCTCCGGTGTCGGTAGATGGCTGCGTCGGCCTAGTAGACTCCACGTGGGAGTCGGCAGCTGTCTGGGGTTCCAGCTCTGCAGTAGTCAGGGGCTGCGTAGGCGCCTCACTGAAAACCGGCGAAAGGCCCAGCTGGGGCCTCCGGGTCTGGCTTATTCCTAGGCTGCCTGTCCTTATCCTTGCGTTTTTTATGAATTGCGGTCGTCGGCTGCTCCGACAGCATGATATCATTGAATTTCCTGCCAAAGTAATGCCGTGCAAAGTCAAAATGGCGTTTGATAGTGCGTTTATTAAACCTAGCGCAAAACCGACAACCTGTGACGTCGTGGTCTGGGCCTAGGCAAGGAATGCAATAGGAATGGAAGTCCTTATGAGGTATTTGCTTCCCACAAGAAATGCAATTGTTAACTTTTTCTGACATCGGACTGAGGCAAGAAAATGTTCCCCAACGGGGTGCTTAGCTTTGTTGAAGACTTCGGACTGAAATTCAAATCGAAAATCTCAGGCGTCGGCCGACCGGCACTTGCAAACTGCTTCTGCTTCGGGCACCGCGCGGCAAGAAAGACTGAAGAAAATGGAGTCAGATGCCACTTATATACCCCTGACGCACTGACATCAGGGAAGAAGCGACAGCAACTGACGCCGGACCAACACTTTGGAATTCGGGCCGACTGCGGGACCGCCTGATGGCAGGATAACCCAAGTGTGATGACTGCAGCAGGGTAACACGATGAACATCCTATGTTTTGTAATGTGAAATTGATATGTTGGGATTTTAAATTTTAATATGCTACAATATCTCTGCAAAGGAGAAAGCAAAACTAATTAATACAAAAATAGCAGCAGCAAAGATATTTGAAGAGAAATACAAGCAAAGGCATCCGGACATGGACAATTTTACAATACAAAAAAAAAAAAGAGAAGAGTACAAAAAAAGATTGGTAATGAAGATTCCCAAATTAAGGAGAAACCAGTGGAGCAGGAAACATCTAATCAGTTGTATAAAAATACTTTGGAGCGTTCCACAGAAAACCAGTATAAACATTCAGTTGGAGTTGCACAGCAAGGAAAGGAACAGGAAACTGTGGCAACTCTGATGCAGTCAGTGTTGTGGAGTGACAGTCCAGTGAGTTCCCATATGAAAAAGCAACAAAAGACAAAGATGAAACTGAAGAGGATGTGGCACAGAACAATGCTCTGGAACTTTCTACAGAATGCCCACAGGAAATGGAGAACAAAGAATGTACCCTTAGTTTAGAAGAAAATGATCTAAGAGAAGAGTTGACTGATTTAATAAGAGATGGACAGACATATTAAGATCAATGAAATAAACAGACTACAGAATTTCAATAAAACCCAAAAAGTTAGAAATATGATAAAACAAATTAACACAGTAATTAGAACTATCCATAGAGATTCATGTGGTATAACAGAAGTAAATGGGCTATATTACTGTGCAGCTAAAGCAGTAATAGAGAAGTCTTACCACATAAAGAAAGGATGGTAAGGGAGAAACTGAATGCCATCATGGAAGTACAGAACAGAGAAAGTTAACTATAAAGCATTTAAGACAAGAAGTGTCACTGTTAGAAGAGTACAGAACAGGGAACAGATCAACAAAAACACACAGAAAAATAGATGTGATACAAGCAATGCACTATCACAAATAATAAAATAAACATGTTAGCACCGGCAGAAAAACGCAGAAGATATAGAGATAAATATAAAAGAAAAGTGCAAAATAAGCAATTTACTGATGACCCCAAAAAAAGTTTTATAGAAAATTGGGAAACAAGGCAAAAAAAATTGAATCCCCACCAAAAAAAAAAAAAAACAGATGCATTTTAGAGAAATATCCATGAAGATCTTGTGGAACATAAAGATGCTAAATGGATAGAAGAAGTAAAAGAAAGAAAGAATAAGAAGTTTAAAGGTACAGGATATTAAATGGGATGAAGTAATGGTCAGAGAGACTGAAACAAAGTTTAGAAAAGCATCTAATTGGACCCCACCCCAAGCCCAGATGCAGTACCCAACTTTTGGCTAAAAATATTAACATCTTATTTATATGCACAACCTGAACAAACACCAGTTTGTTTAACAACAGGAAAAACAATACTTAAGAGTGAACCTGCAGCTATCCTATAAACTACAGACCAATAATTTGCCTTCCAGCGACATACAAAGTATACATTGGAATTGACGCCGACAGAGTTTATAGTTATTTAGAAGAAAACTCAATCATGGCAATAGAACAAAGAGGTAATAAAAGAAAGTCATATGTAACCAAGGATCATCTGTTGTTAAAGTTATAATGAAGAACTGTAAAAAGGGGAAGAATTTAAGTTAGACATAGATAGACTACAAAAAAGCATTTCACAGTATCCCACATTCATGGATAAAAAGAGTGCTTAAAAATGTGTAAGATACATTCTACACTGATTAGTTACATTACAGCAACCATGAAACAGTGGCTAACCACTTTGCAGTTAAGCCATGATAAATGACAAATCATTATTCCAGGGATAAAAATTACAAATGGGATACTCCAGGGTGACTGTCACATCTGCTCTTTTGTCTTGTTTTTAGCCCTAGCTGTCTACTTAACAGATTAGGTCATGGCTACAATTTGGCTCCCAGAAAACAAGTGTAAAGACTTATCTTCTTTTTGTAGATTATTTAAAATTGTATAGTTTATCAGATGAGGAACTGAAAGCACAACTTCAAGTGGTCAAAACATTTTCAGATGATATAAGAATGTCATTTGGTCTTGATAAATGTGCAAAAGCAACCTTTAAGGCAGGAAAACTGCAGCACCAAGAAAAAGTACAGTTTTGTACCTACCATAAATGTAGATGTTCGAGGATCCACATTGCTGCAGTCCTAACTATAGGGTAGTCCGCTGTCCAGTCGGCCCGAATACAAAAGTATATGGCTGGCGTCGGTCAGGCGCATTAGACTGGCGTCAGTGCGTCAGGGTACTAATGCGCATGACCGGCGTCATATCCTCAGTCTTTTCTTGCCCCAGATGTCAGAAGACCCTGAAAGATAAGGCCAAAACCAAAAACTCCAAACATACCTGCACCAAAAATATGTACAATATATACAAAATTAGCAGAAGACAACCTCACCTACACAACCACCCCTAAACACAGAGGGAAGGAGGGAGGTGGACTGCAGCAATGTGGATCCTCGAACATCTACATTTATGGTAGGTACAAAACTGTACTATGTTCTTCATTCCACATTGCTGCAGTCCTAACTATTGGGTAGAATCCCAAAGCAGAGGTAAGGGAGGCTGGCAAATCATAAGGAAGCAGGAACTGACAACATGCCTTGCAAAATTGCTGTGGCAAAACCAGCCCTAGACTTAGAGTAGAGAGGAAGGTGATAATGCTTAGAGAAAGTATGCACTGAACTCCAAGTAGCTGCCTCCAAAATATCCTTAGTTGCCACCCCCCTTAGAAATGCTGTTGAAGTGGCAGTAGCCCTAGTGGAATGAGGCCTAATCCCAGCTGGAATCTCCTTGCCATGATGGGAATAACAAAATGCAATGCAACACCCAATCCACCTAGAAATAGTTTGTTTTGACACAGGCTTGCCCTGTGAACTCAAAGCAAAAGAAACCAACAACTGCTGAGACTGCCTAAAATCCTTAGTCCTGCTCAAATAATAACGCAATTGCCTGTGTACATCTAAAGTGTGCAAAATCTTTTCCCCTTTATTTTGGGGTTCTGCATAAAAAGTAGGCAAATGAATAGTTTGGTTTAAAGCCACACTAGAAACCACCTTAGGCATAAAGGAAGGATTAGTACGTAAAGATACCCTATCCTTATGAAAAATCAAAAAAGGCTCCACTGCCATAAGGGCCTGCAACTCAGAAACCCTTCTTGCAGAAGTAATGGCCAACAAAAACGCAGTCTTCCATGACAAGTATTTCAATTCAGCAGTAGCCGCAGGCTCAAAAGGTTGTAGAGTAAGTTTCTCCAACACAAAATTGAGATCCCAAGCAGGAGTAGGAGCTCTCGTGGGGGTCTTATATTCTTTGTCCCTCTAAGAAATTGCTTGAACAAAGGATGAAAACAATGGTGGGTCACAATCATAGTGAGCTGAAATTGCTGCAGCATGAATCTTAATGGAAGAGAAAGACAAACCTTTGTTCAATAACTCAGTAAGATATTGAAGAGCCACACTCAAATTAGGCTCAGAAATCTCCAAATTGTTTGCTGCACTCCAAAATAAAAATCTCTTCCATTTTTCTGCGTACACTTTCCTTGTACTAGGTCTTCTGGCTTCCATAATCACATTTAAAACTTGTTGAGGAAGTTGAGACCTGCTGTCTTTCAAAACAGAATATGCCAGGCTGTTAGATGAAGAGAGAGAAGCTTGACATTGAGCAGATGACCGTCCCTCTGAGACAACAGGTGTGGAATCAAAGGTAAAGGCCATGGAGGCTTCCTTAGCAGACTCCTCAGTAATGGATACCAGTGCTGCCGAGGCCAATCTGGAGCTATTAAAATCATCCTTGGCTTGTCTTGTCTGACCTTTAGAAGCACCTTTGGAAGAAGAGGCAGAGGTGGAAACGCATACACATGAAGATTTTTCCAACTGAAAGAAAGAGCATCCACTTTCCAAGCTGTGTGATGAAACCTCTTTGTGCAAAACTTTGGCAGCTGGTGGTTTAGTGGAGAAGCGAACAGATCTATGTCTGGAGTTCCCCATGACACTGTCAATTTTGAAATACATGAAGATCCAGTTTCCACTCGTGGGGATCCATGATTTGTCTGCTTAACACATCTGCTAAGGAGTTCTGTGCTCCGGCAGAAACCTTGCCTGAAGAGTTAGTTGCAAGCTGAGCGCAGTCTCCCATAAAATCATTGCTTGCCTGCACAATGGGTAAGAATGTGTTCCCCCTTGTTTGTTGACGTACCACATGACAGTTGTGTTGTCTGTTAGAATCAACACCTGCCCTGGAAGAAGTAATTCCTTGAAAGCCATTAATGCAAACTGGACTGCTAACATCTCTTTCATGTTGATATGTAGATGCTGTAGTCTGGCAGGCCACTTGTCTTGTATCCACTTTCCATTTAGATGAGCTCCCAAGCAATGTCTGAGGCATCTGTCGTTAGAATCTGACTCGCCTCTGGCCGGGTCACAGAGAGTCCCTTGTTTAGGTGACATTCCTGAGCCCACCACAAAATTCCTTTTGAATGCAAGGTATTATTTGAATGACAGTGTCCAAATCCTGGCAGTGCTGTGTCCATACATTTTGAGATACCATTGCAGCTTCCTCATATGCAGTTTGGCATTGGGAAGCACCAGAATACAAGATGCCATGAACCCTAAGGCTTGAAGGACTGTCCTTGCAGTCAGCCCGGACTGAAGAGATAGGTGATGGAAGTAATTGGAAAGATTCTTTTGTTTGTCCGGGGTTAAAAAGGCCATCTGGGCTGCTGTATTCAGTCTCACACCCAGAAAGCACATGTCTTGAGAGGGTACTAGACTGGACTTTATTTCGTTCACAGAATACCCTAGGCATCTTAGCACTGCTATGACATATTCCAAATGCTGTAGAAGATCTTCCTTTTCTTGAGCCAGAATCAGGCAATCGTCCAAGTAAGGATAGATTTGAATTCCTTTTAGCCTGAAGTAAGCTATCACTGGAGCCAGAACCTTTGTGAATACTCTGGGCAGTAGATAAGCCAAAGGGCAATGCAGAGAACTGATAATGAGAATTTCCAGCTCGACGCAGATACTTCCTGCAAGTTAGTCTTATAGGCACATGAAGGTAAGCTTCCTTGAGATCTAAAGTTACCATCCAGTGATCTTTGCCCAGCAGAGGTAAAAGCTGTTGTAACGTCAACATTTTGAACTTGGGAATGTCCAGATAAGTGTTGAGGATAGATAAATCCAAAATTGGTCTCCACGTGTTCCCCTTCTTCGGTACTAGGAACAGGCGAGAATAAAATCCTAGGCCTCTTTCTGGTACAGGAACTGGCTGAATGGCCCCTATTTGGAGCAACAGAGAAATTTGCTTGTGAGCCTCTGTTCTTTGTAGAGGAGGAATGTCTGGCATGCCTTTGAAAGGAGGCAAGGTATGGAAATAAAACCTGTAACCGTGGTGAATGATATCCAGAACCCATCTGTCTTGGGTAAGTAAATCCCAATTTTCTTTGAAAAGAGACAGCCTTCCTCCCAAAGGTGCTGCCAGGCGAGAATGAACTGGCAGCTGGAAGGCAGGTCATTGGGTCTGCTTACGAAGGACTGACCCCTGCCCTCACTAGAAGTCTGAGCAGGGGAACTCCTGTCCTAGGCCTAAAGGAACCCTGAGCTCTGCCCCTACCACGTCTAGACCTACCCCTAGACTGGGAATCATAAGCAGGATAAGTCCATCCCTTAGAAGGCCAATTTCTACTAAACTTGGAGGCTGCACCTGCAAAAAATCCTTAACAGTTTGCATAGACTTAGCCTTGTCCTCCATTTTCTTTAAGACTGCTTCCACAGGTGAACCAAACAACACATCAGACTGTAAAGGAGCATCCAAAATCCTCGTTTTAACATGCTCAGCTAAATTCTGATCTCTCAACCAGGCGTGCCTCTGAAGAACAGAACCAGTGGCAGCCACCCTCGAGGAGGCCTGCACAGCATCAAAACCACACTGCAAGGAATGTTTACCCACCTGTTCAGACACATGAACTAAATCCTGCAACTCTTTACACTCAATACCTTCCGCCAGAGCATCCACCTTAGATTTCAGTTGTGAAAGGAGATAATTCTGATATTTTAACATGTGAAACTGACAATTCAACGCCCTCATGGCTAAAGTGGAAGAAGTATACACTTTCTTTCCCCATCTATCCAAAGCCCTTGCCTCTTTATCAGGAGGGACAGGATTTTTAACAACTGAGGCCTTCACACCTTTAGGCCCCTGAGAGACAGTTTCGGGTCTGCCCTAGGACTCTTAAAAGATACTTATGAGCTTCAGGCACCCTATAATACCTTTCCGGTTCAACTGAGGCAGGAGGCAAAGAATCAGGATTCAGGAAGCCTCTGCAAAACATCTTCCACCACATTCAGAACAGGAGGTATAGCTAAAGGCCTATGCTGGGGTAAAACAAGAATTCCCTAAGCCTTTTCCTGGAATCAGAGAAATCTTGACCTTCCCATTTAAAATGCTCCCTCATGGAATGCAGAGTCTCTGAAAATGAAAAATCCTCAGGAGGGGAAGCCGAAGGAGTAGAATCATCCACATCAGAATCAGAATAAGGAGGATACTCCTGCAAGTCTTCAGCCGAAGACTCAGAAGCCTCCGAACATTGCTCAAAACTCTCAAACTCAGGTTCCACCCGGCGGCTCGTGTCAGGAGGGCGGATGGAAGCTCTTATGATAGTAATGAAATCCTCTGCCATGGTAAGCATATGTGTCTTAGGCAAAGACCCTGAAGCACTAGGAGAAACCCCACTGAAGCTACACTTGGCCTGCCTCTCAAAGAAGTCTTGGAAACAGAAGGGAGGCTCTAACCACCTTAGGAAGAGAGGGAAGAACAGCCACCTGAGAAGCCCCTCAGCCTGGCCTACTTCCTGAGAGGATACATCCTGTAACAGTAAAGTCTCTCCCTGAGACTCCAAAGAAACACCTGGCAGAACCTCCGGCTCCACTGAGCCTTCCAAAGAACCGGCGTCTGGGACTGTCGGTTCTTCCCTCTAGGCTTTGCTGCTTTGTCCTTGCGCTTTTGGCGAAGCGGCCGGAGCATCCGACGGCATTTTATAATTACAACGCTTCCCAAACACTAACCTGGCACAGTCTAACCTTCTCTTAATAGTGCGTTTGTTAAACCTAGCACAAGAGCGGCATCCAACAACGTCGTGCTCAGGCCCTAAACAAGGTATACACAAAGTATGATAATCCCTATGAGGTATCTGTTTCCCACAAGAAATACAGTTATTCACTTTTCTGACATCCGGTTAAATACTGAGGCAAGAAAAACCAAAATAATCCCCAGCGGGTACTTAGCCAACTTTGATTCGGTCTGAAACTCTGACTTCAGAAACTTTCAGAACGCCAACCTGCACTTGCAAAATTGCTTCTGCATCGGACCATGCGGCAAAAAAGACTGAGGATATGACGTCGGTCATGCGCATTAGTACCCTGACGTACTGACGTCAGTCTAATGCGCCCTGACCGACGTCAGCCATATACTTTGGTATTCGGGCCGACTGGACAGCGGACTACCCTATAGTTAGGACTGCAGCAATGTGGAATGAAGAACATCATCAGTTTGGGACAGGAATGTGATATAAAAAGAACTTGAGCAAGGGGGAATGTATAAATATTTTGGAGTTAGTGAAGGATCAATAATACAGCATGCACAAATGTGAATAAAACTTAGTAAGGAATATTTTAGAATACTTAAATTAATACTGAAAACAGTGTTGACACCTACGAACAAAGTTCAAACTATAAACCAATTTGCTCTTCCTGTCGTAGCTTACAGTTTTGAAGTGACTTGACTTGCCCCAAAAGGTGGTGGATAGGTTAAACAGGAAAACAAGAAGGATGTTTCATGCTCAACAAATGATTTATAAAAATCAGTCCATACCAAGACTATATATTCATTGTTCTGAAGGAAGTATGGGCCTTCTTGAAACTGATTACATGTATAGATTTGCAGTCGTGGGACTGTATACATATCTGCTGATCTCACAAGACCCAAACATAGAGAAAGTTTTGAAACATGAGTAGAATATGCCTAAGATCACTTCCCTGCTTAGTTTAGCATTAGCACATCAGTGTGAAGCAAGAATGGAAAGAAAACAGAATTAGATAAAAATCAAGCAGCAACAGAAAGTGACAAAAAAAAAAGAAAGAATATAATGTGAAGGATCTGATGAGAAGGCAAGAAATGTGGAAAATGCATAAATAGTTGCGAGTATAGAGAACTCTTGGAACAACCTCATACTGATCAGGAGCAAATGGAGCAATGGTTAAGGAGAAGTGAATTTAAACCAAAAGATAAAGGTTAATATTGGAGGGCCAAGACAGTGGGCTACGTACACATTCGTTTACAAGTCCACTGAACATGTGGGAAAAACAGAATTGGAAACAATTGCACATCTTGTTGCTGGTTGTGATAATACTAAAGGCAGGAGGACTGTATAATGAAAAGCATAATAATGTAGCAAGACTGTTGCACTGGGGATTGTGCAAACATTATAATAGTAAGTCCTGGAAACAAGATCCACAAAGAATTATAGAAAATGAAGACGTTTATATCACATGGGATCCACCCATTTATAACAGTTCAAAAAATAGATGTGAGAAAACCAGATATAGTAGTGCAGGAAAAGAAGACAAAAGTAGCATTGATCACTGAAATTGCTATACCCAGTGACCACAGTGACTTCCGTACAGAGAGAGAGAAAGTCATAAAATACCAGGATTTGCAAGCAGAAACAAGGGCAATGTGGAAGAAGGATATGTAGACAGTTCCAGTAGTAGTAGTAGGAGTAACAGGTCTTATAAAACAGAATTTACAATCTTATTAGATACTTTACCAATACATGTAACTCAGGGCAAACTTGCAGGAGTGATTACTGGGTACACTGCAGGTGCTGCAAAGAGCACTCCTGGCTAACAACAAAGTTTGAAACAATACTAATTTCATGAACGTTAATCATACTTTGACTAAGGAATGGTGTCCTGTCATGGTATTAGAAACCCAAAAGACTTGCAGAAATAAAAAAAAGACAATTTGATGATTATTAGGTTTAAGGTCTGTAATTTGCAACCTAAAAGTACTGTCATATTAAGACATTCAGGGCAACACCCAGCAATGCAAATCCTTTTTCCAAGGACAAAGTCTGATTTGCAAGTTACTGTGTACAATTGCATTTGTGTGTGTGTGTGGGGGGGGGGGTTCCTGTTGAAATTCTGAATACCATAAATCTTCTCTTCTCTTTGAGATAACACAGACTTAAGTACCAATCACAGGAAATAAATGCTACATCTGAGATTACAGTATCACCGAGTATCCCCTACTGCTCTGATGTGCAATGACCTCGTAAGTTTGTGTAAATAAGCAGAACAGTGTAGGGAAAGTACAGTTGTGTACAATTACCTTGAATATAGATGTTTGAGTGTATTCACTGTTGCAGTCATCACATTTGGGTTATCCCTGCCTGGGTAGCCCTTGGCCGGCCCGAATACCAGAGACTTAGTAGTTCTCAGTTGGTTGCTGTTAGTTGAGGACTGATGTCAGGTCATCAGTGGTATAAAAGAAGACAGCCGATACCATTACATCAGTTTTTCTTGCCCTAACCTGTCAGGAGCCCCTAAAGCAGAAGGCCAGGTTCTGGTGAAAGAACCCCACCAGTGGAAAATAAATGCCAATATGTCCCTTGTAAGGGAAGAACAACAAGAAAGAATGGTAATAAAAGGAGGAAGAGAAAAAAGGGGGAAGGAGGGAGGGAAACCAGGACTGCAACAGTGAACACACTCGAACATCTACATTTATGGTAAGTGTACACAACTGTACTATGTTCTTCGTGTTTCACTGTTGCAGTCATCACATTTGGGTAGATTCTCGAAACTGAGGAAATGGGTGGAGGCAGTCAAGGAAGCTAGGGGCTAGCTAGGATGCCCTGCAAGACTGCAGAGGCAAACCCTGCCCTGAATTTGGAGGAGAGAGGCAGGTGGTAATGCTTGGTAAAAGTGTGAACAGATGTCAAGGTGGCAGCCTACAGGATGTCCCTGGTGGGGACTCCTCTGAGGAAAGCTGCAGATGTGGAGGCTGTTCTGGTGGAGTGTGTCCTGACCCTCTTGCTGTTTGTAGCAGAAATGGATGCAGTGTGTTATACATTTGGAAATGGTTTGCTTGGAGATGGCTTTGCCTTCTGCCCCTGTAGCAAAGCTAACCAGCAATTGATCAAACTTTCCAAAGGGTTTTAGTCCTGTCCAGATAGTATCTAAGCTGTCTGTGCACATCTAGAGAGTGCAGAATCCTTTCCCCCTTGGTTTGGGGATTAGGAAAGAAGATGAGCAGATGAATGGATTGGTTGAGAGTCACACTGGCCACCACCTTGAGCATGAAGAATGGGTTAGCTCTGAGGGATACCCTGTCTGCATGAAAGATGATGAAGGACTCCACAGCCATGAGTGCTTGCAGCTCAGAGACTCTTCTGGCTGAAGTAATGGCCAGAAGGAAGGCTGTCTTCCAGCAGAGAAATTTTAGCTCTGCAGAAGAAGCTAGTTCAAAAGGAGGCAGGGTGAGCTTTTCCAAGACAAAGATAAGATCCCAAGCTGGTGTTGGTGCCCTTCTGGGGGGGGGGGTCTCAAGTTGCTAGCCCCTCTGATGAACTGTTTAATCAAAAGGTGTGAGAAAAGAGGCTGTTCAGTGGAAAAATGAGCAAAAATAGCAGAGGCATGAATTTTTATAGAGGAGAAAGAGACCACTGTGTAGTAGGTCAGCTAAGTAATCCAGGATGAGAGGGCTGGAGGGTTGTGCCGTATTGGCCCCCTTAGCCTGGATCCAGGTGCAGAACCTTTTCCATTTATCTGCATAAGACTTTCTGGCACTAGGGTGTCTGGCCTCACAGATAACATCCAGAGCCTGTTTACTGAGGATGGCAGATTGGTCCGGGGTTAGGGAATAAGCCAAGCTGCCAAATTGAGTTTCTGCAGTTGGGGGTGCATTAATTCCCCTTCCCTCTGGGTTAGGAGGTTTGGAATCTGAGGAAGATGCCATGGAGACAGCGGGACAGGCTGAACAGCAAGGGGTACCAGTGCTGGCGTGGCCAGTCTGGAGCTGTAAGAATTGTCCTTGGTTTTTCCTCCTTTATTTTGAGCAGTACCCTGGGGATGAGAGATAGGGGAGGGAAGGCATAGACTGAGAGGATGACCCAGAGGAAAGACAGGGCATCCACTTTCCAAGCCATGCAGTGATTCTCCCTGGTGCAGAATTTGCTGAGCTGATGGTTGGTGTGGGAGGCAAAGAGGTCGACCTTCGGGGTTCCCCATTTCTGAGTTATTAGGAATAAGGTACTTCTGTTGAGCTGGCACTCGTGTGGGTCCAAACGCTTTCTGCTTAATTCGTCTGCCAGGGAGTTGAGAGAGCCTATTAGGTATTGTGCTAACAGGTGTAAGTGCATGGAAGAGGCTGTGAGCCAAAGGGTCATGGTCAGCCTGCACAGAGGGTAGAAGCGAGTCCCTCCCTGCTTGTTGATGTAACACATCACAGTGGTGTTGTCTGTTTTGATTAGGAGAACCCCTGGAGAGAGAAGGGGTTTGAAAGCTATCAAGGCCTGCTGCACAGCCATCATCTCTTTTTGAATGATGTGCAGGGGCATTTGCTGTGGGCTCCATTGGCCCTGTATGCACCAGCCATCCAGGTGTGCTTCCCAAGCATAGTCTGATGCATCTGTGGTGAGGGGTGTGGGGAGAAGGGCAGTCCCTTGTTGGGGAAGCAGGCTGTTGCCCACCTAAGAAATTCCTTTCTCAAGCAATGAATAATAGGTAGAAGAGTTTCCAGGTCTTCAGAGTGTTAACACCAAAGGCTCTTTAGGTACCATTGAAGTTTCCTCATATGCAGTCTGTCATATGGAATGAGGAGTATGCAAGATGCCATGAACCCCAGGGCTTGCAGGATTTTCCTTATAGAAAGTTGGGGCCTGGTGGCCAGTTGAGAGAAGTACACTGTCAGAAAAATTTGTTTCTCTGGTGTAAGGTTTGCCCATCTGGGATGCTGTGCCTAGGCTTGCTCCCAGGAAGATTATCATTTGGGTGGGCACCTGTTTGGATTTCTTTTCATTGACTGTGTACCCTAGGGAGATTAGTAGGCTCTTTACAAAGGCCAGGTGTTTGAGCAGATTTTCCTGGCTGTCTGAATAAGGCAGTCTAAGTAGGGGTAAATTTGAATATTTCTTTGTCTGTAAAAGGCAATGGCCAGAGCCAGGCATTTTGTGAAAACTCTGGGTGCAGTAGATAAGCCAAAGGGAAGTGCAGAGAACTGAAAGTGTTGAGATCCTGCCCTGAAGCGGAGGTGGCTAGCCAAGCGTCCTTGGACAGCATGGGTAAGAGCTGCTGGAGTGTGAGCATTTTGAAGTTTGGGATCACCAGGAAGGTGTTTAGAATGGATACATCGAGGATGGGGCGCCAGATGCCCTCTTTTCTGGGCACCAGAAAAAGTCTGGAGTAGAAGCCTTGGCCTATCTGTTCTGCAGGAACGTGCTCTACTGCCCTCAAAGAGAGAAGGGAATAGATTTGCTTTTGCTCTGCCCACTGATTTGGTGGTAGATCTGGGAACCCTTTTGGGGTTAGAAGGCTGTGGAATGAGAATTTGTATCCATGAGACACAATGTTCAGAACCCATTGGTCCTTGGTAATGGTGGCCCAGGTGCTTGAGTGAAAGGAGAGTTTTCCTCCTAAGGGTATGTGAAGGTGGGCAGAGGGGGAGGTCGGGAGAAGGTGAGTCATTGTGAGTTCTTAGCATAGGAGGTGGCTTAGAACTCCCCGGCTTTGAAGTGGACATAGTCCACTGCTTAGATCTCTGCATTCCTTGGGCTACTGTCTGCAGGGTCTTTTTTCACGGGGCCTAGGCTGGGCCTGTTTACTCAAAGCAAGAAAGGACCAGTGCATGGAGGGAAAATGCCTGCTGAACCTAGGGGGCTCAACCTGTAAGAAATCTTTAACTGTTTGCAAACATTTTGCTTTTTCTTCCATCTTTTTTAAGACCTCTTCTGCCTTAGTGCCAGATAAGTTATCTTTGTGCAAGGGTGCATCCAACAATTTAGATCTGACATGGTCTGGCAGGGGTTATTCCTTAAGCCATGCATGTCTTCTAATGACAGATCCAGTGACTGTTGCCCTGCAAGAAGCTTCTAGGGTGTCAAAACCACAATGCAAAATGTGTTTAGTTACTAGACTTGCAGAATGCATTAAGTCTTATAAATCTTTAGATTCTCCCCATGCAGGAAAGGAGGACATTTTTTGTGTGAGTCAGGGACCCTCTAGTACTGGTCTGGTTTTCTGGGAGCAGGAGGGAGGGCATCTAGAGTCAAGATGGATTCAAGGAAAACATCATCCACTACAGCCAGGACTGGGGGGATTGCTAAGGTTCTGTGTTGCGGGAGATCTAAGAATTCCCTGAGTCTCTTTATAGACTGAGGGTAGTCCTGACTCTCCCATTGGAAATAATCCCTTAAGTTATGCAAGGTTTCCCCAAAGGAAAAATTCTCTGGGGGAGAGGCTGAAGAAATGGATTCCTCTGCATCAGAATCCTCATAAGTGGACAGGGGCTGCATGTCTTCATAGTCAGATGCATCAGATTAATCTGATTCTTGTTCAGACAAAACTACTGGAGACAGATCTCTTTTCATTTTGAGGAGGAGGAGACTTGGCTTCCCCTAATCAGCATGATGAGGTCTTCTGGCATTTTAAGCATTTGAGACTGAGGCAAGGTAGCACGCATCTGACAGTGGGTAGTTGGTTTCTTGGGTGTGGTTCGAACCCTAGGCCTAAGGAACTCTGTTTTTGAAAGAACAGTAGTCACTAAAGAAGGCGCCGGTTTGTGTCAAGATTTGATTGTGCAAAGGACTTCCTCGGAAGCCGGTGCCTGTTCAGTGGCTCCGGACCCATCCAAGGTAGAAACGACTGCAGGATCCTTAGACGAAGAAGAGTTATGCAGCATACCGGACTCCAAAACGGTCTCGGTAGTGGCCTGCAAATCAAATGAAGCAGGCATCAGGGGCTGCGAAAGCGCCTCACTGAGTACCGGAGGACTGACAACTAGCTTAACAGAAGCGTCGTCAGAAGGTTTGGACGTGTGCGGTCTGTCTCTGTCTTTATCTCTATGCTTTTTTAGAAGATCTGCTGTTGGATGGCTTACCAAAGCCATATCGGAATTTGATGACTGTAAACAAAAATATCTGGCTACAATAAGAGCCTGACGATGGATAGTTCTGGTGTTAAACAAAGCACAGAAGCGACAGTGGGGGACGACGTGGTCTGGGCCTAGACAAGTGACGCAGTAAGAGAGGAAGTCTCGGTGTGGCGTTTGCTTTCCACAGGTGAGACAATTAACTTTTTCTGACATTGGTTAGTGCAATAAAAAAGGATCCCCAACTGGGTACTTAGCTTTAGAAGATTTCAACTTCAGTTTGGAAACAAAAACTCAGGTAGCGTCTGACTGGCACTCGTGCAAACTGCTTCTGCTTCAGGCTCCACAGCAAGAAAGACTGATGTAATGGCATCGACTGCCTTCCTTTATACCACTGACGACCTGATGTCAGTCCTCAAGCGACAGCAACAGACGCAGAAATACTAAGCCTCTGGTATTCAGGCCAGCTGAGGGTTACCCTGGCAGGGATAACCCAAATGTGATGACTGCAACAGTGAAACACGAAGAACATCTACTTAGTGATGTGATTTATTTTGCATGTGCTTCTCAAGATTCCACTGGATACCAAAAACTGCATGGCACAGATGTCCAGAGGTGCAAGCCACATAACAGGATGACCAAAATTAACTTCTTTGACTGGGACTGCTAGCCAGCAGTCCATAAACCCAGGAAGACATCTCTAGGGCTTTTGACCCTGACCTGTGACCAGATGACTTAAAGGACTGATCTCCCAAACAAGGCTGTCCAAAACTGAAGACTGGATTAAGCTCAAGCCTAGGTACTAGAGAGAGTAAGGTCCCCACCTGAAAGGCTCCAGGGTCCATTCAAACACTAGATCTACCTTGTATCAATTCAGGCAAAGATCAACCACCGAATAGCTTGTGCTTGTGGCACTCACACATACCCCTTGAGCTATAAGGTGCAGCCTCACCAGTCCCCATATTAAGAGTTTTTGACTATTGTCATTTTTGCCAAGAAAGCAACCAACTTTTCCTGCCCTTGTTGTAGATTATTCACATTGCATCTGTCACTTCTGGCATGTATACTTCAGCCTCTTAGCACAACAAATCTGAATAAAGCCAAAATTAACACAGGGAAGAAAGGCCTAAAAACTGGCAAAAGGTTTACATAAACTTAAAAAGTTGCTAGAATAAATGGTATTGTATTTGCATGCATTTTTTGAAGGGCATAAAGTCTGACGCTCAAATATCTATGAAATTTGCTCCGTCCCTTTTCTAAAGACTTTGATTTCCCTTTTGTAGTAATTACTTTTTGGCACACAACAGAATTAAACATAACAAGGACTGACTATGTCCAGATAATTCAGATTCTGTGTTCCAGCTCAAAAGAAAAATCATACCTTTAGTGACATATTTGGTCACCCGATATTTTTGATGGAGGTCTCTGTAAGGAATTTTAAAAATTGGCCAACTCATTCCACTCCCAAACACACATTGTCAGTTACCTCTTTCTTCCCCATCAGACCTCCAGCATTTGCTATCTACTGTAGAAAAATTATTTGAAGCCTGCTTGGGGTATAAAAATACCTATGCTATTACTTCCAAGCAAAGATCCAAAACCTTCTGGACTTTGTTGCATTCTTAAGAGCCATACATATGTCCTCCCATTGTTTTCCTGTACACTGCTTTCCTAGTCTCTCTTCCTAATCTTTTCTAACCATCTCTGATTAGTAGAGTACATAAAATAGTGCATGCTAACTGTAAGAATGAATTATCCCTTTAACAGCAGGTCTTTCACTTAAGACTCCCCTAATCCTTTCTCCTAGCCTACACATGGATATCAATCCCTGATAGGAAAGGCAATCTCTAGCCCGGAGTCCAAATGTCTTATAGGTTCATAGGTTGATACTAGGCTATCTGCCCTAGGGCATTTATAAGCCTAGCCAGAGTGTGTTTGGCTTTCGCCACCCTTTTAGATTAGTTGACTGTGCCTCTGCATAGTAGGTCACAGAAGATAGCCCTTTTGAGATTAGTTTACTGTGCCTCTGTCTAGTAGGGACACAGAAGAGATCCCAGGGGTAAACCTATGATCTCCCATCCACTCGTCAAGATTCCTCTTGAAGAGGGTCATTGAGGGACTCTGCCTAACATGGATTGGGATTTTGTTCCAGAGTGAGGGGAGCCTCTGGGATATGAATCTGTCCCTCCAGCATGTCCTATTTATTTCTGTGCTGAGGTTTAAGTCCCTGGAGCGTGTAGCTCTAAGGGATTCGGATTTCCTGAGGTGGAGCATGTCCATTACTTCTGGGTTGGACATGGCTTTATACGTCAAGCACAGATCACCTCTGAGTAGGCGGTAAGCAACTGAGTAGAGCTGGAGTTTCTTTAGCCTAACTGCGTAGGGCATCTGTTTGAGTCCCTTGATCCTCTTGGTGAGGTACTTTTGGGGTCTTTCCAGTTGCTGCAGGTGTCGGGTAAGGTCCATCCCAAATGAGGCATTGTATTCAATTATGGGCCTAATGAGTGATGAGTAGAGGGGCACACTGACCTGTCTTGCTCTAGAAGTGAACCCTTTCGTGATAAGGTGGGCTATATAGAAGGTCTTTCTAACCACTGTTAAAATATTCCAATTCCTCCTGATTACTTCTTTTATCTTCGTGTCAAATTGCAATAGGGAATAATTAATCTCTTATAACTTTGTTTAGGATGCATGCTGGTGCGGTGTAGGATATTATTTCTCCAGCATGACTTCCTATACATCTCTGAGTGTACATCACCCTCACTTTTCCATATTTGTACATCCAAGAACTCCATGTTAGAAGTAGAGCTTTTACATTCAAAACCAGCATGCATCCTAAACATGTCTTTTCTAATATAAGAACTAAATTGGCAGCGAAAACAAAACTAAATGAAAATTACTGTGGCGTGGAAATCGCTGTCACGCCAATGTTTCCTGGGATTCCAACTAAGCCAAACCGCTGTTTTGAAGCAGGTCTAAATATAAAAGTCTCCGAACTGTTTAAAAACTTCCACTTTATTTAACAGAATAGTAACAAGGTTAAGCGCTTTCACACACAAATAGTGTGCTTCCTCAGAACACTGTTTTCAAATTCATCATTCATTATATACATAAATTGGCGCCAAAAATTCAACACTACTTAAAGCTACAATAACATCCTAATCAAAATATTTGGAATGTTTCATTTCGTTTTCCCTACTTGTTTACTAGTCTTATGTTTCAGATATGAATGTTTGTAAATAATCATAATTTCATTCTATAATATTCCAAGTGGTTAATGTTAAAAACCAGAGCCTGTGCTTATTACATTCTACTAAAATATTTTATCACACTCTTATTAATTCAATACAACTGTTACTATCTAGTAATCTTTCAATACATATCCTATTAAATTTAAAAAACATAAAAATATATATGAATACTAATATTAAATGCAAATATTACAAATTTGTGTTGCTAAAAATGTTGCTATAAAATTACTAAAATCATGTCAAACTGCTAGTATCGGTTTGACAGAAATAAAATCATTAATTCCAGGTGGGGTAGTGGCATCCGTCAATATCTGCCAATAACATTCTCTATAAGACAAATGTCCCTTAATATTACCCCCCCTAGGATTTGGAAGTACTGTTTCTAATATACAAAATTTGAACTCATGCTCGCTTCCTCTGTTCTTAATATGTCTTGCTAGTGCGTTTTTGTCGTCCTTTTTTCTGATAGAATATGTATGTGCATAAATTCTTTTTTTAAGTATGTGCATAAATTCTTTTTTTAAACTGTTGTTCGGTTTTTCCGATGTAGTAGGAAGGACACTTCGTGCAAATAGCCAAATAGACTATGTTCCGTGTGTTACAATTCCCTTTTTTAGGGAATACTTTAGTTTTATTGTAATTCATTAATTCTATCTTTGTCTCTTCCATTATATACCTGCACTGGTTACATGAACCGCATCTCTTGGTGCTGTTTGCAATTTCATTTTTACTTTTTAAAACCGAAATCGAAAGATCACTAGATAGTAACAGTTGTATTGAATTAATAAGAGTGTGATAAAATATTTTAGTAGAATGTAATAAGCACAGGCTCTGGTTTTTAACATTATCCACTTGGAATATTATAGAATGAAATTATGATTATTTACAAACATTCATATCTGAAACATAAGACTAGTAAACAAGTAGGGAAAACGAAATGAAACATTTCAAATATATTTTGATTAGGATGTTATTGTAGCTTTAAGTAGTGTTGAATTTTTGGCGCCAATTTATGTATATAATGAATGATGAATTTGAAAACAGTGTTCTGAGGAAGCACACTATTTGTGTGTGAAAGCGCTTAACCTTGTTACTATTCTGTTAAATAAAGCGGAAGTTTTTAAACAGTTCGGAGACTTTTATATTTAGACCTGCTTCAAAACAGCGGTTTGGCTTAGTTGGAATCCCAGGAAACATTGGCGTGACAGCGATTTCCACGCCACAGTAATTTTCTTTTCTAATATAGTTACAGGACAGAGTATGAGAGTCTCTCGACTTACCACTGATCATGAAACTTTTAATAAGACACAACATGATTTAATGAAGAATTTTAAAACAAGAGGATATAACACACTTGAGGTGAAGGAAGCTCTCGTGTCTGTTGAATCGAATAGAGACAGTAAAGGGAAACCCTATTTATACAGACAGAAAAGAGATTATGATTCGAGAAGTAACAATAGGCACATGCAAAGTTATAAGAGATTAATTATTCCCTACTGCAATCTTGACACGAAGATAAAAGAAGTAATCAGGAGGAATTGGAATATTTTAACAGTAGATGATAAAATAACAGAGATAGTGGGTGATAGACCTAGTTTTGCACACAAGAACATGAAGTCACTTAAAAGGTTGTTATGTTATAAGAGTGAGGGCTTTAAACCTATTGATTCTGTGAGAATAGGAACTTTTCCATGCAGGAGTTGTAACCAATGTACTTTTATATCTGGTAATAACATCTTTACACATCCTGACACTGGAAAGATTTACCGTATGAATTTTTATGCTGATTGTAAATCGAGGGATATCATATACATTGCTGTGTGTGTCAGACTTGTTCATGCTTTTATGTGGGCATGACAAACAGAAGTCTGAGGGAACGCATTAGAGAACATGTATATGCGATACACAAAGAAAATGAATCTAATGCCTTAGCTAATCATATTCTACAGCAAGCTACATCACATAAATTTAGTTTCACAGTTAGACTTAATAAGGAAAACTAATAGGCTAGGTAACATTAGGAATTACACTCAAGAAAAGGAAAACAAATGGATTTTAAGGTTACAAGGACATAAAGGGCATGGTTTGAATGAACGTGTGACACTTAAGCCTTTTTTGGCAGCACGTTCATATGTACATTGAGTTAATATAATATAGAAAATATAAGTGTGATGTTTAGTTATTTTATAATGTGCTTTTTACATAATATTTTACATGTGTTGTAATAATTTTACAGAGAAGCATTTATAAGTGCTTTTTAAATGAATAACTGATTTAGTTTTATATTAATTGATTCACATTCCTGATTGGTTGAATATGTTTTTTGTATAGTATTTAAATGGTCAGATTTTATGGCAGTTATTTAAGTCTGATGAAGCGTTCTTGAAACGTGAAAGCGCTTACTTGCTGCAGCATTAAAGGTTTTTATCAACTTTAATTGGTCGTGTCGAGCCTCATCTGTTCTTGTACTATTGGATTTTGTACACTGGTGGAAGGCTCTTTACTCAGTGCCGCTTTGTTGGTTTATATATTGATCAGGTCCATTATGTTTTCCCCTCTTGTGGGAGTGGTGACCAGTTGTTCCATAGCATTTGAGTTTATAAATTCTAGGAACCATTGGGCGAGGGTGTTGGGGCTTGAGTAGTGTTCCCAGTCTATGTTTGGGTAGTTGAAGTCACCCAATATGATGGTGTTTGGAGAGACCTTCATATTCTCCAGTGTTCTCAGGAAAGCAGAGTGGGGTTCCTGAGTTTGGGAGGGGTGGTCTGTAGCAGGCTACAAACTGAAAGGCAGTTTTGCCCACTGTTAGTTGCACATGGATGGTCTCCGATGCTTTGTGCAGTGCCACTAACTTGGAGATGTGGGTAACTTTGATGAATATGGATACTCCCCCCTCCTTTTGTGGTTCGGTCCGAGTTTTGGGGCCGAAAAGCATGGTATGAGGTATAACCTGGTAGTGCTGGGGTGCTCTCGGGAGCCTTGAACCAGGTTTCTGTTACTGCACAGATATCGATATTCTCCATACTGAGGAGAGCCTCGAGTGCGTGCATCTTGAGGTTTAGACTTCTGGCGTTGAGCAGCATTACCCTTCATTTCTTTTTCTTTGTGTTGTCTATGGAGGTGGGTTTGTCTTTTGAGCCTTGCCTAAAAAAGGCACTATGGGGGTGGCAAGAGCCTTAGCCAGTATTCGAAAGCCCAGGGGTGACAGGAGCAAGCCGTCCCTAGCGAAGCAACCTGGCTTGTCGAGCATGTCATCCCAGGCTGACAGACACTGGATCCCCTTTGAATTACACCAATACTTTAGCCAATTGTTAAAATTGATCATTTTGTCTTTATACTGTGGCATCATTCTTGGTGAGGGTAAGATGCTACTCAAGGTCAGGGTCATACCGGCCTGGGCTACATGAGCAGAGAGCTCCTCTAGGTCTCTTTTCATGTAGTATAGGGAGGTACGTCTCAGGTCATTCACACCAGCATGGACAATGACGGAGTCATATTTGTACATGCTTTGGAGTGACCTGAGTGCTTGTGTTATGTGGCGGATCCTGGCACCCGACAGGCAGTTTACAGTGACCTTCTCCTTGTTCAGCCTGGTGGGTGGGACGTCAGTATGTCTGACAACAGTCACCTATTACAAGTGTATTAGGTGTGTTGTTTAGCCTTAAGGGCTGTGACTGTGTGGCACACTGACTTTGTGAACTATGTGATACGTGGGTATTGTTGTGGGGTAGCAGTTGCTTGGATGTCTGCTTTGGAGGTCTCTGCTGCTTGGGCAGATTTTTATTTAGAGCCTCCGAGTATGTTTTTGTATGTTTGGTTTTCTGTTGCGATAGGTCTATGTGAGACTGGATTTGTGGTTGTGTGGTTACCTTCTCCTCCTGACTGACTGCGCCAGTATTGGGTTGAGAGAGCTCAGCCTCCAGTTTGGCTATATAGTTGCATCTCTCACATATATTTGAGCTTGTTGGGAGGAGGAGAGGGTGGTCTGTGTACATAATGCAGTTGTAACATTGCCTCAAGATTCCCAGATTCACCAGCTGGACTGGAGAGTAAACCCGAAACTGACTTTTGGACATGCCAGAATAGTATAAGGAACTACTTTTTGACTGATCAAAAAGGACCAATAGGGAGCCAAGTACTTAAAGGGAGTATAAGAGGGTGTAGTGCTTTAGTTTATTAGTGCTTACGTATAAGATTACTTATACGAGCAACTGCAGAGCTTTTGAATGAAAATAGAGTGCTTACTTTGAGATTTAGAACAGTTCTAAGGGAAAAAGTGAAGAGCAGACTTTGTGGAGCCGGGAATAGTTTAAACCCATTTAAGTGGCGCTGCTCGATGCTGCGCTTTGCGCAAAATCGTGCAAAACCACACAAATGTGGGTTCTAAAGCAGGGAAACTGAAAGAGATAGGAATTGACCCAGAGCAGCCAATAAGCTACTAGTTTCAGGGCTGAGACCTCTCCACCAGGGACAGATAGGCTGCTCAAAGCTCCACACTCTCACTGGTGAACAGAGAAGCTTCCTCCTATCCAAGTAAGGACATGGGCAACACAGGAAACTATACCACAGTCCGGAATTCAGCAAAACCTGAAATCTGGACTAATCTAGTTCAGCAAAGGCGGGAAAAGAGAATATATATTTTTTTTCAGGAAACAGCAGAAAAACACACAGAAAACACTGTAAATGCTATAAACAGGCTAGCGCACTTTAGTGTGTAGCCTACAACAGTTATACAATACAAAACGACTTAAATTGATATAAAACAAGTGCAAAAACTGTAAAAAGCAGAAGGCAAATGCAATTTAAACTTTTTAAAGCACAGATCAGTTAGAAATTCACTTTTTATGTGGGAGAAGGCAGTCGGAGCAAAAAAAGAGAAAAAAATATTTAAATCTGGAAAAGTCTCTCTTGGGTCTCCCTGTTGCCTGTATCACTCTGCAGGACACCACAAGGAGCTTTGCAGAGTTGTATACTGGTGCAAAACCATGCAAATGCGTGTTTTAAAGCAGGGAAACTGAAAGAGATTAGGAATTGACCCAAAACGGCCAATAAGCTACTAGTTTCAGGGCTGAGACCACTCCTCCAGGGACAGATAGGCTGCTCAAAGCTCCCCGCTCTCACTGGTGAACAGAGAAGCTTCCTCCTATCCAAGTAAGGATATGGGCAACACAGGAAACTATATCACATTCCGGAATTCAGCAAAACCTGAAATCTGGACTAATCTAGTTCAGCAAAGGCGGGAAAAGAGATTTTTTTTTTTTCTGGAAACAGCAGAAAAACACACAGAAAACACTGTAAATGCAAATGCAATTTAAACTTTTTAAAGCACAGATCAGTTAGAAATTCGTTTTTTAGGCGGGAAAAGGCAGTCCGAGCAAAAAAACAGAGAAAAAAATACTTAAATCTGGAAAAGTCTCTCTTGGGTCTCTCTGTTGCCTGTATCACTCTGTAGGACACCACGAGGAGCTGTGCAGAGCTGTATACAATAACAAACTTTTTAAATCTCAGATTCGCTAAAATAAAAAACTGGCATTTCAGGTGGAAATAGTTAAGACAGCAAGAAAAGCAGAAAAGTGATACTTAATCACTCCAAAGTCACTCTTTTGTCTCTCTGCTGCTGTAGACTCTGCAGAACACCTGGAAGGCACTTGCTGAGCGGAATACAAACGTAAAAACTGTGCAAATGAGGTTTTTATAGCAGGGAAGTGAAAGAGATAGAAATTAGCCCAAAATGGCCAATAAACTACTAACTTCTGGGCTGAAACCACTACAGATAGCCTGCTTAAAGCTCCCCTCTCTCACAGGTGAACAGAGAAACTTCCTTCTATCCAAGTAAGGTATGGCAACACAGAAACTTGTAACACAACCCTGGATTCAGCAATAACATGAAAACTGGACTATACTAGTTCAGAAAGGCGAGAAACAAGTATATTTTTTTCCAGAAAATAGAGCAGATACAATCAAAACAACACTTTACCCAATTAACCAGTTAAAAAGCTTAAAGCTGAGCCCTGTTCCAGCAGTCTTCAGACAAGTTCTAACTGCACAGTCCTGCCACTAGGGTACAGAGAAACCTTCCCCAAAAAAGACGGCCTGGGTCAGTGCACAAGTCATACAAACATAGCTAGATCCAGCCGGCCTGAATCTAGTCTATGCTACAGCAAACAAGGCGTACCGATTTCAGAAAGAAAGTTCAAGTAAGCATGCACAATAAGCCTTTAACCAGAAATTCCCAGCTCAGAAGGGCAGAATCTAACCTCTCCTCCCACAAGAATGCAGACCACAAACCTTCTTAATGTAAAATAACTGGCCTGAAGCCCAAGTCCTTAACCTAGAACTAATACACTTTTAGAATAACAGACACTGAGCCTTCAATCAGGAGTTCCCAACTTAGAAGGATGTACGCCACCTGTCCTACCACAACAGTGTAGACCACAAACCTTCTTAATGTAAAACAACTGGTTTGAAACCCAAGTGCTTAAACCAAGGGCCTTAGAATAACAGTTAAAATTTAATCAGGCTACTAACAAACAGTAATAAAGGCAGCAGAATAAATTTAATTGAGTACTTTTAAAAGAGGAAAAAGCAAAATAAGGTAATAAAGTAGGAAGAAACACAAATACAGTAAGGCAGATGAAGTGCAAATTTTTTTTTTTTTTTTTTTTTTTGAGATGGAGGAAACGGATACTATAGGGGAATGCCCTTCCCAAGTGCTCTCTCTGTACACCGCAGAGGAGATGGGACTGGTAAGAGTATCCAAAATCACAATATGATCTCACTGTACTCAGTTGAGTGAGCTAATGAGATGGGTCCAGGAGGAGTGTGCAAAAAGAGATTTACAGCAGGGGCGGGCAATTCCAAAGTCACCAAGATTAACACCACAACAAGAAACAGGGAGGGGGGTGGGGAACTAACTGCAGAGATTCAGAGACACAATATTTACTGAATCCAAGACGCACAATATTTACTCACTCAAATCTTAAATAAGTGCAGAAAATATACTTAAATCAGCTTGTGTCCAGTTGATATATGCAGACAAGTCTCAGTAGCCAGCAACTCGATTTAAAATGATTACTAGAAATGTAACCAACACAGATTTTAATGCTAGCAGAAACCCGAAGCTAACATTAAAAGGAATTTCAAAGCAGGTGAGCTCAGATGGCTAACTGCAGAGATTCAGAGACACAATATTTACTGAATCCAAGACACACAATATTTACTCACTCAAATCTTAAATAAGTGCAGAAAATATACTTAAATCGGCTTGTGTCCAGTTGATATATGCAGACAAGTCTCAGTAGCCAGCAACTCGATTTAAATTGATTACTAGAAATGTAACCAACACAGATTTTAATGCTAGCAGAAACCCCCAAGCTAATTAACACTAACAAAGGAAATTTAAAGCAGCCTAACAACTTTCAGTGAGCTTAGATGGCTAACTGCAGAGATTGAGACACAAAATATTTACTGAATCCAAGACGCACAATATTTACTCACTCAAATCTTAAATAAGTGCAGAAAATATACTTAAATCAGCTTGTGTCCAGTTGATATATGCAGACAAGTCTCAGTAGCCAGCAATTCAATTTTAAATGGCCCCATTCCACTCTATTACTGTTCCGTCTCTAGTTATTTGCTCCCAATACATTCATTTCTTTGCCAGTTTTCTCCAGTAAATTCAAGCCCGCTCCTCCTGTTTTCTGTACACCTGCTTGCAGTCATCCCTATTGACAAAATCTCCTTTCTCCATTCTCATGTTGACTTAGAATATTTTCTGCTACTTTTTGAATATAATACTCTGTATGGTTATCTGCTTAAGGATCTGCATCCAAATCTCCACTCTCCCTTTACTTCTTTAACTTCCCCCGGCTGCATCACCCCTTTCCATTTTGTATTATAACCTTCTGCTTGTGTTATGTACATGATCCTTAACTGTACAGCTCTAAAATATCCCTTCAAATTAAGTAATCTTAAACCACTTTGTTCTATTCAAAGGATCAACGTATCCCCTTCCCAGATAAATTCCTTCAACGCTTTTTGTTAATTATTATCTACAACTTCTCCTCTGGTTGAAACAAATTTTGCCTGACTCGCACATAAAACTAAAGGGACTAAACACTTTCTCTGCTTTTATCTTACTACCCACATCCATAAACAAGAGCTTCCAATTTCTCAATTGTTGCATTATCTTTTAATTAGCCTCTTCCAAAATATCCTTATCTGCCATAACAGAAGCATTTTTAATCGATACTCTAAAATACTTCATCTTACCATGTTCCCATAAAAATGGGTATTGCTGAACCAGTTTGTGTCTGGGTACATAATTTACTGCAATAGCCTTTGTTTAACTTCATTACATTTTATATCTCAAAAAGACATGAAAGTCTCTCAAAATATTCCACAACACTGAAATATCCTTTTCTGGATTTATCAAGTACAAAATATAATCATCTTTAAATAAAGTCAACTCTTCTTGATTACCATACCAAATATATCCTTGCATTTCTAAGCCCATTATTTTCTTCGTTATTTGCTTTATATTTAGGGCTACTGGCAAAGGGGAAAGAGGACACCCCTGCCTAGTTCCTCTGCTCAGAAAGAACTTTCCCAAGAGGAACCCTTCCCACTCTAATTATTGATGTAAATTCTTAATATATCTTCCTAAATAACCTTACTGTAGCAGGGAATGCAAATGGTTCCATTGCCCTACTCAAAATCCATGCTTATACACTGTCAAATGTTTTCTATGCATAAAGACTCACCAACAACAGTGGCATTTTCTTACATTCTGCTTCCTTCTGCACCATCATTGTTTTATTAATTTTTGTCAAATGTTTGCCTACCCTCCACACAACAAAACTGATCCATAGCTATCAATTTTGCAAACACCACTGTCATTCGTTTAGCTACTATAGACAAAAACTTTATAGACAGTTTAAAATTGAAATTGGTCTATTTTCCCTAATAACTCTTGAATAATTTCCACTACCCATTCCTTAAATGTCTTTCTTTGTAACAGGTAGGTGGGAAGTGCCAGTCTCTCATTTTTTATTTCATTACCATGTATTTTTATCTTGTGTTTTATTGGTGCATGATCTGAAATAGTTAATGGGTGTGTGATAAAGCTTTTGATTAAATGTAAATATTCCTATGAAATGTGGGTTCTATCTAGTATAACCTAGTTAGTGTACCTTGGGAAATAATAGGTAAATTTTGAGTTCCTACTACTGTAGTCATATCTTTCATACAAAATATGTTTCATAAATTTCTTCATAAATCTACATTCCTTTGTTATATTTACCCTTCTTGGTCCCCCTGATACACCCTCACTATTGTAAATCAAGTTAGAATCTCTGCTTAAAAGTACTCTTTCCTACTGAAAGCTGACAATTTCTCACAAAATTTTCTTAAGCTCCATAATAGCACTTTTTCATGGAATATAAATACACACCAACATAATATTCCTTACCTGTCAATAGCCCCTTACTATCATAAGTTTGCCATTATGGTCTTTTCTTCTGTTTTTTTTTTTTTTTTTGGAATGTGCATTTCCAACTTTTTGTTAGATGCACAGGCTATTTTTGTAAGCTGATTATTTATACAGTTGTTTCTTCTCATCTCCATTTGAATCTCGTCACATTTTTCAATACAATTTCTTTAATGAAAACACTCAGACAAAAGACTAAATGCATTTTAAAAATGCCTCCATTCTTTATCAGCTTCGAACAGCACACAAAACTATGTACATCTTCAAAACATGACCCTCCAGATAGAAATAACACCACAAAATCAACAGCTGTACCATAAGTATTATTGAAATATACACAGATAGAAACTGCACAAAATCAACAGCTGCACCCACAAGTATTATTACTTAACCTAAATTAAATTTTACCCATGCTAAAGCAAATTGTTTTCTGTTCTTTTATCTCTCTTCCCCACCTAGATGTGAAAAACAACCTGCATGTTTTCAGAAAACATGAATGTTTAGCCAAGTAAAAGTGCACTGGCTATCTTTAAATAAAACTAAATTGTATACTTTTCTATTAAATGCATAAAATTATTAAGGCTGCTAGAAGGTTCTACCTTTTATTCCCTTCTCATAAGTTCAGACATTATTCTTCGCTGAAATGCTTGCCATTATACCCTTAAATTTTGTGTTTTCCTCAAAGAAATGTTCAGAACTCTCACAATGAATTCCTTCCACCTGCTGACAGCTTGTCCCCATGGAAAAGTACTCCGCAATAAGTAGTTGTAAACTTCATTCAAAACAGTATGTACAGTTGCCTTTAGTTGCAGACTTAACTCTCATTGAACATTTGTTAATAAAAAAGCTAATATCTTTGCAGATATAAAACACTTAGTATTGTTCATGGTTTTCATTTTCTCTTATATTTAAAGCCAACTTGCTAAAAAAAACATTTGTTTATAGCTTATACCAACCTTGTAAATTTAAGAGAAAATTTCTTAATTGCAATTAATGCATTTTTACACCCCACTGCAGCAACCCAAGATCACAGCATAGTAACATTAAACGTAATTTTGTCCAGTCTTTCTTCTCTAGTTATACTGTAAAGTGTACACTTCTTACAACTAAAAAAGATTAAAGGAAACAAATACTTTAACACATACATTCACTACACCACACACAATGTAACCTGACTACACACTGCACAATACTGCATTACTAAATATAGCATGCATTTTATATCATGAAATGTTTAATGCAAATATTAGCAACAAAAATGATTCTACTTACAGTTATTTTTCCCAATTAGTGCCATGCTAAACATCAATGAGAAAGGTATATGCTTTACAGTCTACCTGCAAGTTTAACAAAGTCAGCAAAAGTCCAGTCTTTCCAGCCACTTGTTTTTGCAAAGCCATATTTCACAAATGCGACTGATGTTTTATAGTATCCAATGGTTTACTATGACTTAAGCAAACGGCATTGCTACGAATGTAGCATGGTCATAAATCACAGTTTCCAAGCACCAAAACATCGATCCAAGAGACATTGATCACTGAACAGGGATTAATAGGTTGCAATCGATCATTTGTAACATGACGTACTAATATATGCAGTCACATTGGGTACGTCATGGCTACGTTGCTATAAGAGTGCACAAAACATGTCAGCTACACCCACATGGGCAGAATACAGTGAACATAACTAAAAGGGATTATAAGGATTTACCCATAAATTAGCCCAGTTGCTCACTACAGTGCAATCTTGGAGTTGGCATATTAAATGTGCAGGTGGTGTGAGGGGTGCAGGGGGCATAGTCCCCTGCAAAATAGTAGAAGTAAGCTAATTAAAACCCATTCTTTGTATTCAACTCAGGATCATGGCCAGAAGCGAGAAATACCAAAAATTCGAATATGCATATTCGTAGTTACTATTTTCAACATTACACCCTTCCGTATTTGTGAAATTCAACATTCTTTTTCATTTTTTAAATCATTCGACTGAACCCCATTCAACCATATCATAGTAAACAGTCTCCAATTTATTCACTAATTTCAGTGTTGCTGGTCTTCATCCTGTTCATCTATATCTCCCAACACCAGACTCTGGTTCAAGTCCAAGATACTTCTGATTTTTCTAGATAAATCCTATGATTTTTCTGTCTCAAGCATTTTTCTTTGCAACACCAAAAACGTTATACAGAAAAAGTCTTTCCATAAGCTTTAATATCAGATGAAGGAGATGCAGAGTCTTCTCATGCTTGCTGTCTCACTTTTTGTTGGATAAACTTTTTTTTGATTTTTCCTTAGCCTATTCTGCATCAAAAAATTTCTTTGATCCTACAGGGCAAATCCTCAGAAGGCAGTTGGATACAGCAGCTTGAATCTCCCATCTGCTTCTCAACATTCCCAGATTGCTGAGACAAGTTTCCTTCTCTTCTGCCTGTTGCACGGTAAATAATCATTTTCTACAAACACCCTGCTGTCTCCAATTTTAATACTTTGCCCCAGTTTTGTCAGGATCAAACCTTTTTGCTGGCATGATTGCATAGGTTCATAGGTTCATAGGTTCATACTAGGCTATCTGCCCAAGGGCATTTATAAGCCTAGCCCATAGTTATTTGGCTTTCGCCACCCCTTTAGTTTGAATAAAACTATGCCTATCATTTTGCTGTGCCTCTGTCAAGCAGTGACACTGAAGTAATCCCTGGGGTATATCTGCAATCTCCCATCCATTGGTCAAGATTCCTCTTGAACAAGGCCAGAGAGGTGCTCTGCCTCACATGTACCGGGATTTTGTTCCACAGCATAGGGAGTCTCTGGGTGATGAATCTGTCCCTCCAGCACATTCTATTTATAACCGTGTCAAGGTTTAAGTCTCCCGCCCTTGTGGTTCTGAGGGATCTAGATTTTTTTGAGGTGAAGCATATTCATCAAATCTGGGTTTGACATGGCCTTATATGTCAGGCACAGGTCACCTCTGAGCAAGTGGTATGAGACTGAATAGAGCTGGAGTTCTTTCAGTCGGGCAGCATAAGACATATTTTGAGACCCTTTATCCTTTTGGTGAGGAACTTTTCGGGCCTTTCAAGCTGCAGCAGGTGTCTGGTCAGATACATTCGAGCGGGCATTGTACTCAATCATAGGTCTAATGAGTGATGAGTACAGGGGGCGATGACCTCCCTTGATCTAGATGTGAATCCCTTCATGATCAGGTGGGCGATATAGAAGGTTTTCCTAACTACTTTAGCAACATGAGTGTCAAGCGAAGGCTACTGTCAACCTGGGTCCCCAGATCCCTGATGACTTTTTCTGTGCTCAGTGGATTGCCACCTATATGGTAGCTAGGGGTAACCTTGTTTTTCCCGAAGGGTTTGACTATGCATTTTTTGGCGTTTAACTTCAGGCCATGGCTCTGGCACCAGTTATCCGTTTCTGTGAGGCCCTTCTGGAGGATATCTGTGTCAGATGTGTTTTCGACTATGGCACCCAGTTTGCAGTCATCTGCAAACTTTGTCAGCCATAACCCTCCTGTGTTTGCTTGTACTTCAGAAAAGTAGATGCCGAACAAGAGTGGACCCAGGACTGAGCCCTGTGGGACACCACTTGTGACAGGCTTTGAGTCTGACATGGCTCCAGCAACTCTGACCCTGTGGGTTCTGTCACTTAGCCAGTTTGCAACCCATCTTGTGATGTATGGGTTTACATTCAAGCTGATGAGTTTTTCGATGATACCTGAGTGGGGTATTGTGTTGAAGGCCTTTGCCAGGTCAAGGTAGGCTGTATGGACTGCCTTTCCTCATCAATGGCCTTGGTGACTGTCTCGAAAAAGTCAACCAAGTTTAAGAGGCAGGATCTGCCTTTGACAAAGCCAAACTGGGTTGGATCCAAAGTCTGCAAGTTCCCTATGTCTTTATTTATGAGTTCCATTATGATCCTCTCCATGGCTTTGCAGATAAGGCTTGTCAAGCTAATGGGGCGGTAATTTCCAGGGTCTGTGGAGGCACCGCCCTTATGAAGTGGGACCACAGTGGCGTCGCCACTCCTTGGGTACGTATCCTGAGGTGAGGCTAAGATTAAACAGCTGTCCTAACTGTGGGTTTAATTCCTCGTTACTTACATAGGTCTTGGTTGCCATGATTGAAGTATACACTCAATGTGCCCTTTCAATTAACAAATTCTGTTATGGAAAGCCAGTCCAGTTGCTTATTTGTGCTTTGCCAGGCTATTCCTTCCAGTTTCTCTTGTACAGTAGGAAAACTCAGGTTTTCTCTGAGCCCTCTGTCTTCTATTTTTTCAAACAGCTTTTCTTGAGAAGACTCATACTCAGCCATAATGGTTTTTGCAGTTTTATTAGTTCACCTAAACAGCTCGTTAAAGCTTCTTCTATTTTTTCCAGCCTTTTTGTTTGCATACTTCATTTATTTTAATCACCTGAGAACATTTACTTTATTTTACCCGTAAACGACTGGAAGCCATCTCTTGAATCAAAGCTAAGCTTGAACTGCTTTTGGATTAACAGCTGCAGAATTCTTCTCAGACTTTGCATTTTTTCTTCACCTTTTCTGGTTGATTTTTTCAGGTTTCAATGCACTTACCAGCTAGTAACTACATTTTACCCCTCCCCCCAAAAAACAGTTTCAATGGCACTTTTTTTTTCTCAGTTTCTGTTTTCACTCTAGGAGAGCTGAAGTTAAGCTGCTGCTGTTGACTAATGTGTAGCCATTTTGGAAGTCCAAAGGACTACTCAACATTGCAACTCTTTTGAGCATAAAAAGCAAATCAAAGCTAAACAAGTGGCACTAACTAAACATTCACATGACTTGCCAATGGCTTTGACAGACAAGGCTTAATTTTTAATATCTTAGTCAAAGGCCAACATGGCCAGAGTGCAACGCCCCCTAGTACTAGTACTGTAACATAACTAAATAGTTGATTTAACAACAGAACTTGGAACAATGTCATGATTCATTATCAAATGGGAGTGTACAAACCACTGAGGCAATGACAAATAAGATAGCACAAAACGTGAACTCTTATTTGAAACTTTATTTTAAATGGAAGCTAGATAAATTGTGAAAATCTGAATCTGCTCACCCCCCCAAAAAAAAAATTCTATCCATCAATGTGCATCATTAAAAGTACCTATTAGGCTATGCCAATCATACAAGTTGCCCCCTTTAATCTAGACCTAGGAAAGATGGCCTTAGATATTCTTTTGCTTGCTGTACTAGCTGCAACTCATATTTTTGACCAGGATTAATGACAATGTAAGCCGCATGTACAACAGCACGACAGCATAAGTGTATAAAGAGCTACATTATTATCAAATTCTTGAGAGTATTTAAGATTCCACATTAAGGCGGCCACGGTGGTGCAGCAGTTAGCGTTGCCGCCTCACAGCAAGAGGTTCTCTGGTTTGATTCTCAGCTGGGGTGCCTTCTGTGCGGAGTATGCATGTTCTCCCTGTGGTCGCGTGGGTTTCCTCCGGGTGCTCTGGTTTCCTCCCACATCTCAAAGACATGCTGTAGGTGGATTTGGACACTCTAAATTGGCCCTAGGCATGAATGTGTGCATGTGTGTGCCTTCTGTGGAAGGTTGGGTGCCGGGTTGGCAACTTGACACTGTAAAACTCCACTGCCAATCATGAGCGGACAGGTGATCTGCTGTGGCGACCCCTAACTGGGTAAAGCCAAAAGAAGAAGAAGAAGATTTAAGATTCCACATTATGTGTCCGTGTGACAGAACAATCTGTTTTGCATTTTTTTTATTTTTAGTGAATGCTAACTTCAGAAAGTTTGGGAAAATATTTAATGCTAATAATTTACCCAATACTCATTTTAGCTACCTTATTCTCTACCTCTCTTATGAATGGACCCATTTTAAGACAAAGTACCACTTTGACCTCATCGAATTACACATCATCAAAAATCACAGCTGACCAACAACTGGCATTACAGACTATCAGGTCATGGTGTTGTGCATATTACTGGCTGTGATTCTGAATATGTAATCTGATGAGGCCGCTAGTTGATGTACTGAAAAATTCAGATATGTCGTCTCAGTAAATAGAGGTTCAATAATGGGGTACTTCAATGTTTTAAAATAACTACGAACCACAGAGAGAGCTCTAGAATTTTATTCCAGAATATTTCTGGTCCCCAGGAAAGAGAGGTCTTGAAGACCTGCCCTGAATCTTTCCTTTCTGAACACTTTTCTCATATAGCCATCCTTCCAAATGCTTTTTCTTCTGGCTCTTTCCTTTGTTGCTTCTTCATGCCTTTCTATTTTCCCTGGACCTGAAGGATGCTTACCTTCATATTCCTATCCACACACTATTCAGGATTTTTTACTTTTTTATTTCTCTCTGTTTCATCCTTTCACTTTCAGTTCTCTCTCTTGTCTTTTGGGCTTTCAACATCCCAAGAGTATTCACCAAATGTCCATCTCCAGTCATCGCCTTTTGCAGGCTTCAGGGCATTCACATATTTCACTGTCTGGATGACCTCTTGCTTCAGACCCCATCCCAAAGCAAGCAGGTGCGGCATCTTCATTTTACTCAGCTTCTACTGCACAGCATGGGGTTCACTACCAACCTTCAAAAGTCAATGTTGAATCCACATCCATCACATTTTTCTAGGCTGCAGGATCCAAATTGTTCCAATGTTAACCTCTCTTCCTGTCTCCAAGGTTCTGTTTCTCATGAACTACTTTCTTTCCTTGCTTCCCTTGTCCTGTCTTCTGGCCAGGGAGTTTCTCAGGGCCCTAGAGTTCATGGCCTCTACCATCCTCATGCTTCTCTGGGTCAGGCTTCATAAGAGAAAGTGTCAATAATATCGAAGATCAGTGTGGCTTCAACCATGTTATCCACTAGACTATCTAGTTTCTCTGTTCTCTTGTCTCAAACTGGAATTTCACTGGTGGATTCAGCAGATCTCTCTCAATCCAGGTATTCCTTTCCAACCTCCTCACCCATGCCAGCACTCTTCACAGACAGTTCAGAGCTGGGGTTGGGAGCTGCTTTCAGAACCTTGAAGGTGCAGGGCCTTTGGTCCCCCTAGCAGAGGGTGGATCACCTCAACATCAAGGAAACAAGGGCTTTCATTCTGGCTCTTCAAGCTTTCCACTTGCTCTGGGTACCTGGTTCCTTGAAGGTTTATACAGACAGTGTCACAGTCATGTGGTACATCAATAAACAAAGGAGCACAAGGTCTTACCTTCTTTGCAGACAAGCCCTTCAAGCATGGAAAATAGGCATCAATCAGCAGGTGACCATACAGGCAGTCTATATAACTTCAGAGCGCAATCTTGTGGCAGATTCTCTCAGCAGGTCCAGGACGCAGTCACATGAATGGATGCTGCATAGAGGGATATTCCTCAAATGGATCTCTTTTCCTCCCCTCTGAACAGGCAACTTTCTCAGTTCTGTTCAAGAGTCCTAAAGTCCATTGGTTTGGGAAGTGGATGCCATACTTTCTCTTGGAAGGAAATGTTTTTTATGCCTTTCCTTCCCAAGGTCCTTTCACAAAATTGAGAAGGACTCTCCAAAAATCTTGTTGATGACTGCCTTTTGGCCCAGACAGCACTGGTTCCTTCCTCTTATTCCATTTGACCAGGGGTAATCATCACAACTTACTTCACCGCATTGACCTTCTCACACAGGACAAAGGATTTCACCTTCACCCTCACCTATCCACTGTTCAACTGACACTTTGGGTTGATAGGATTTTGATTCCTTTCAGACACCAGTTTTCTGAGGACTTGCTTAGGATCCTGAAGGATGCCAAGAAACCCACTACCAGAAAACCATACATGTCCAAGCAGGAGCGGCCTTAGGTCAACTGGTGCCCTAGGCAAAAGGGCTCCATGGTGCCCCCATCATAGCACCTGGTGCCCCCATCCTGGTCTACCTACACCAAATAAATACTGAAAAAGCACCCCTGCTACAACGGTGCCCTAGGCAGCCGCCTAGTTGGCCTATGCCTAAGGCCGGCTATGTGTCCAAGTGTAAAGATTTTTATGTCTGGTGTCTTAAGCTTCACCAAGATCCCTTTTCCACGAAGGATCCTCTTGGTTCTACCTGTGTGGACTGCTGCATGCTGGCCTGGCATATTCTTCAGTGAAAGCTCACTTGTCAGCAACATCTTCCTGTATGCCACTGACTCCTCCTCTGACCTCTAGATCTGAGGTCAAGCAAATTCTAAAAGACGTATTTCATATCATAACCCCAAGAATGTCCATTCCACCTTCTTGGGATCTTAATTTTTTTCCCCTTGAAAAACAACTCAGGGCCCTTTTAAGCCTGATGCTTCTTCTTTGCATCACTGCATCCAGAACACTGTTGTTTTGATTGATTTATCCTGTGTCAGATAGTTGTCTGAACTCCAGGCCTTGATGGTAGTCCGGCTTTTGTTTTTTTGTTTGTAGAGAAAGTGCATCTCTCTGTCTTAATCGGTCTGTCCGGCTTCCCTCATTTTTCTCTTCTCTCCAGTCTGATAGTGAGAAGGTTCTTCATTTCTTGCACTTGCATAAACAGCTCAGGTATTATTTAGACAAGGAAAAGGCCTTTCTTAATTCTGACCAAATATTTGTTTTCTTTCATACCAGGACATTGGGTTTGGCGCCTTCTAAGCAAACCATCTCCTCCTGGATTTCCAGGGACAACTATTTTTATTCCTTTCACGGAAAGCAGTTGTCTGCTAGGGCTTGTTCTGCTACATCATTGGTGTCGCCGGAGCTTTCTTGGGGGGGGGGGGTTGGACAACAACTCCAACCCTCAAGCTGCGACTTAGTCTTCTGTTCACACATTCATTAGACATTACAAACTGGATGCCATTTCCAGCGTCACGGCAGGTTTTGTCAAGGCCATCCTTCATAGTTTTGTGGAGGAATCCTTCTTTCCTTCCTAACTTCTCAACAGCTTTTGTATTCTCCCAGAGCTGATGATTAATACAGCTGTATAAAATCTTATCATAAAAAGTAGACTTCCTTTTCACTGTTGCAGTATTCACTCCCTCCTACCCCCTGTTCTTTTTCTCTTTTTCCTTGGTTATTTATTATTTTACATTTGTTGACCGGGCTAGTCTAACTGGATACATGTCCATTTTCAGTAGAGGCCCGAGGAGAAAAGCTCCAGAAAAACATTTATACAAAATAAAGATTAATATTGGAAAATACATTAGCAATTTTAAACATTGAAAAACATAGTATGGAGGGAAAAAAAAATAAAATATTAAAATTCTATGCAGACCTTTGTAAACAGGTGTGAAATAGGAACGTTGAAGAGGAAGTAGGTAGAAGAGAGGAGAAGTCCTAGAGCAAGGAAATGAGAATCAGTAAACTACATTAGTGTGGTAAAGGGTCAAAGTGGACCCTAGGGAGTAGCAAGATAGACGTGAAGGAGGCAGTTAGTCAGGGTTTGTACAGGGGCATATCCAGTGAGATTTTAGGTGAAGTTTGAGTCTTAGTTTAAAGAGAGAAAGGGATGGTATTTGAGTTAAGTCTGTTGGTAGGAGGTTCCATTGTTTCCCAACAGTATTTGAGAAAATGCTATCCTGACAAGTTATTAGACTTCATAGTACAGACAAGTAATCTAGCAGAGGAACGAAGTGAAGTTAGATTTGTGTATGGGGTGATAAGGTTAGTGAGAATCGGAGTATTTTTAGGTTAATAAAAGATTTTATGAGCAATGATGAGTTGAGAAAATGTTAGTAAGTTAGGTAATTCAAACCAGTTTAGTTGCTTAAGATTAAGACAATGGTGTGTTTTGTATGGGTTGCTGGTAGCAAACCTGGCGATATTGTTATAGGCATGAGAAATTTTTTGGAGGTTAGTTCTTTTTAAATTAGTATAAATAGATGAAGCATAGAGATTTCTTTCTTACACAGAGATTCTCTTCCTTTTCTAGGTGTGCATGTTTTCCCCTTCAACTAGAGGTCCTAGTTCTCCTGGGAACTTCAGTTCAAGGTTGAGAGCATTCATCTCATCTTTGTGCCTTACACTTACACGGGCAGCAGATGTCTGATCTACAATGCTCCTAGGTTAAAAAAAAAAGGCTTTGCCACACTGGTCAGACATTGTATGAACATTGCAATAGTGAAGGGAAGGACATTTACTGTACTTGTTGTGGTAAGATTTTGCACAACTGTACTTTTTATTGGAAGCAAACTTTTGCATTTATAACTGCAGCTTTGCCATATGATTTACTCTGAACTGCTATTTTCTTATCTGTTCACTGCGGTGGTGGTGCTGCGGTAGCGTTGTCACCTCACAATAAGACATTGTCCTGTTCGATTCTCAGCTAAAGTGTCTTCTGTGTGGAGACGTGTGAATGGGCGTACCTTCGTTGAAGGTTGTGCGTCAGACTTGGCAACTCGGTACATAAAAATCTACTGCCAATCATTAGTGGACTGGAGTTCCGCTGTGGCGACCCCTAACCGGGAAAAAGCCGAAAGACACAACAACTAGCTCTTATTCAATTCAACCTTTTTTTGTTTTAAAGACCTACGTTTTATAATTAAGCACTTTTTTAATCTATGACTGATTTCTTTTATTTAGCATGTCAATGCGTTTGGCAGTATCATAAATATTGCATATAATTAAATCTATTATGTTTCACTGACTGCAACACAAACTTTTAACCTTATCTTTAAGATCATACACAAAAAACATATGTTGCACCTGGTACTGGTAAAGCTATGTACTAGGGCAAAAAACAAAATTAACTATAAAAATAAGGCATTTTTGTAGGTTTTCAAAGTAATTAACTATTTTCTAACCATCAATTGCTTGGCTAGTAGCAAATAAATGTAATTGTGTGAATGAAGCTGTACATTGTTTTGTTGCATTACATCACAGTATAACAATGGCAGACCCTGTACTTAAGTCACTGTTGGATCATTATTCTACCCAAATAAACACATTTAAATAAAATTATGCTGTATCAGTGTTACTTTTTTGATGATGTAGGCCTAATATTTCTGTTTAAAATACATTAATTTAGAATACAGTAATGCAGCTCCCTAGTGCTTCTTCTCTGGTAAATGATTAATATTGCCACATTATGCTTACTTTCCTCAGTATGAACTGCTACAATTTAAATGTCCGCAGTCTGAAGAGCATCATTGTTTCAGACACAAATGAAAGGCTTCACCTGTTTCACTATTTCCTTTTTCTTACTGATCATTACATGGTCTTCTCACACAACACAATGAGAAAAATTAAACGCAGTGCATAGGACCATTTAATGCTTTTAAAGACATACTGCTTTTAGGATGCTTCAAGTTCTCTAGCAGAACTGTCACTGCTGAGGCTACAGCTGCTTCCAGAACTCTGAAAGACTGTTGGACCTAATAAGTATTTGTCTGGTTACATAGGGTAGTCTGAGAAATTACACATCCGTTTACCATGCAAACATTTAAATAAAGCAAAAAAAAACAAATGAGTCTTGTCCTCATTTGTTAACTAGAGACTAATTCTAGTTGAACCTGTATTTGCTAAACTAACCAAACTGCTTTACTGCAATAGTATAATCTTTAATAATTACACACACAAAAATCACTTTGAGAAGCAACAACTGCAGCAAAACTTCATCCTTTGGTCTACCGACAGTCAGAAACACAGAATGCATCCAGTATACTGATTTGAACACCACTACTTCTAGAAGCTGTGATTAAACATATCTTAGCTGAGATACCAAATAAAGCTCTCATTTACAGCAACTGCCAAACATTGAAAATAAGCTTATAAAGTAGCTTCTTGCCTAGATACCCTTTGAATCATTTTGTCATTATCACATTTGTAGATGTCAGATGTTCTTTAAACACTCCTGCTGTAAACACTGACAAACACTTAAATGCATGCATTCCTACATTAATTCTGTACAGACAAAAAAAGATTTAACAAATTAATGAAGAAACATATTAGAGAAAATAGCTTCTAAAGCACTGTTCCACACAAGGTTCTGTAAACATCTGCTTGAACTTTTAATTTACATCAAATCAATGCATCACACAACAAGAAATGAGGGTATCAAGCTATCTTCAAAGTACTCATGACATAAATGCTTTCAGGGGAAAACTGTTTTAACTTTAACAGAAGAGGCTTTGAAGACAGTGTCGTCAGAGAAAAATGAACAGAAGAAACACCACCACCTTTGTTAATGACCTGCTGACAAAAACTGAGGCTGTCTGTATACCACATAAAAGAGGTGATCTTAAAATAGTAAGAGTGGAAATGTTGTATTTTATGCCTTTTTTTTTTTTTTTTTTAACAGATTTGGTACATACGTGTTTAATCTGCACAACCCCCACAAGTCTATGGAAGAAGTGTTGCTTTCATTTCGGGCTAATTTATGTTTCATTTCCTTGCTATAAAACCCGTATTTGCACAGTTTTGCATGCCGGGCAGTGCCAGTTAGCCAGGGTATAACTATTCCCGGCTCCACAAAGTCTACTCTTCAATTTTTCCCTTGGAACTAGACAAACATTCAACTTAAGCACTCAAATCATTCACTTCTCAGCCTGGCACTTGCTCAAAACACATAGCAAGCACTAATAAACCTTAGCACTAGACCTCCCTATACTGTAGAGAAGGACAAGGCTCTCTATTCAACCTTGCCAGCCAATCAGTAAAACAGTCAGTTGCCTGTCGGGTGCCAGGATCCGCCACATAACGCATGCACTCAAGTCACTCCACAACAAGTACAAATATGACTCTGTCATTGTCCATGTTGGAGTGAATGACTTGAGACGTACCTCCCTGGACTACATGAAGAGAGACATGGAAGAGCTCTCGGATCATGTGGCCCAGGCAGGTATGACCCTAGCCCTGAGTAGCATCCTGCCTTCGCCCAGAATGATACCACAATATAAGGATAAAATGATTGACTTCAACAATTGGCTAAGCTTATGGTGTCATTCAAAGGGGATCCAGTATCTGTCTGCCTGGGATGACATGATTGACAGACCACGATGCTTTGCCAGAGATGGTCTGCACCTGTCGCCCTGGGATTCAGGTTACTGGCTAAGGCTCTTGCCACCCTATAGTGCCTTTTTAGGTAAACTTCAAAGGACAAAACCACCACCATAACAGGTACAAGCATGCAAAATCTGAAGGTAATGCTACTCAATGCTAGAAGTCTAAACCTCAAAATGCACTCTCTCGAGGCACTCCTAAAAATGGAGAACATCGATATCTGTGCAGTAACTGAGACCTGGTTCAAGGCTCCAGAGAGCACCCCTGCAATACCAGGCTACAACTCTTATCACACTTTTCGGCCACCAAACCAGGACCGAAACACTAAAGGTGGAGGAGTGTCAATATTCACCAAGGATATTCACACCACCAGGCTAGTTGGCCAACACAATGTGTCTGAAATTCACCAACTAGGTAAGACTGCAATCCAAATTGTAGCTTGCTACAGATACCCCACCATACCCCAAGATTCTCACTACACCTTTCTAAACATACTGGAAAATATTAAGATAGAACCAAACACCCTAATACTGGGTGATTTTAACTACCCTGCCATTAACTGGGAAAACTACTCATGTCCCAACACCTTTGCGCAAGGGTTCTTGGAATTCATAAATTCCAATGCCCTGGATCAACTAATCCATAGTCCCACCAGGGGCTCCAATATCCTAGACCTGGTCATTACCAACATGGGAAATCAATGCTCCATACCTATGGTCACCTCCTCGTTAGTCAGGTCTGACCATAAGCTAATCACCCTTAACATCCACATCCCACCCCACCCCCAGTAAAGAAACCACCATAAAAAACTTCTCCAAAGCCAACTTCATGCTACTCAAGTCAGAAGTGACAAACTTCATGACACCCATGCAGACGGGAACTGAAAGTTCAACTGCTGAATCCTACACTATGGCTCTGTACGAGCACATCCACTCATGCATGAATCGTGCCATCCCAAATAGAACCAAAGTGCTCTCATCCAAAAAAAGGAAGCCAATCCGATGGTCCCCTGCCATAAACAAACTTTACAACAAAAGGAAGAAACTTTTGCAGAAAAGAGGAAAATCCCAGGATGCAAAAAACTCCCTTACTAGCCTCAGTAAGAAACTGAAATGCCTCATAAAATCCTCCAAAGCTAGTTATGAAAATAAAATTGCCAAAGATTCCAAAGACAACCACAAAGCATTCTATAATTATGTCAAGAATCTAAATGGCAATGCTCAGATCTGCTCTGAGCTAAAACAGAATGGCATTAAATATACTGATCCAAAGGATATTGCCAATATCCTGGCAGATCGATTCAGTGCCAACTTCACCCCACTCTCACCCCTAAATGGCCCATCTCAATACCGGAAGATTGCCAAATTCCAGTAATAACGGCCACACAGGTACAAAACACACTCTCTAAAGCCAAGAATACAGCATCCATGGGACCAGATGACATCCCGGGCTGTGTACTACATGAACTACAATATGAACTGGCACCTCACCTAAGTGTCATGTTTAATCATAGCCTCACCTCAGGTTTCGTGCCCACTGAGTGGCGCAGAGCTACAGTTATCCCAATCCACAAGGGGGATCCACCTTGGATCCCGGAAACTACCGTCCCATCAGTCTGACAAGCCTTATCTGCAAGGCCATGGAGCGTATTATCATGGAACTTATAAACAAAAACATTGGCAACCTTCAAACACTGGACCCCACCCAGTTTGGGTTTGTGAAGGGCCGATCTTGTCTCCTGAACCTGATTGACTTCTTTGAATCAGTCTCCAGAGCCATGGACAAGGGTAAGGTGGTCCACACAGCCTATCTAGACTTTGCCAAGGCCTTTGACACCATCCCCCACTCTGGAATCATAGATAAACTTACTAAGTTGGGCATTAATCCCTATGTCACCCAATGGGTTGCTAAATGACTTACTGATAGAACCCACACTGTAAAAGTAGCCGACTCCAAATCCAGCTCCAGACAAGTGACAAGTGGAGTACCTCAGGGTTCAGTCCTGGGGCCGCTCTTGTTTGGCATCTACTTCTCTGAAGTACAGGTCAACACTAAGGGACTCTGGCTAACAAAGTTTGCAGATGACTGCAAACTGGGAGCCATTATTGAATCCCCAAATGATGTGGATACTCTACAAAAGGGCCTTACAGAAACAGATGCTTGGTGCCAGAGCCATGGGCTCAAGCTAAATGCCAAGAAATGTATTGTTATCCCCTTTGGGAAAAACATGTATCCATGAATTACCATATAGGTGGCAGTACACTAAACACAGAAAGTGTGATAAGAGACTTAGGGACACAGGTGGACAGTGGTCTCACCTTCGATAACCACATCGCCACAACAGTCAGGAAATCCTTCTATGTGGCACACCTCATCACGAAGGGCTTTTCATCCAGAAAAAGGAGGTCATTGTCCCACTGTACTCATCCCTCATTAGACCCATTATAGAATACAACGCCCCATTTGGTATGTACCTCTCAAGACATCTGCAACAACTGGAAAGGCCTCAGAAATACCTCACTAAAAGAATCACAGGCCTAAAGCAGATGCCCTACGCTGACCGCCTTAAAAAACTCCAGCTATACTCTGTCGCATATCGTCTACTCAGAGGCCATCTCTGCTTAACATACAAGGCCATGTCAAACCCAGAGCTGTTGGACATGCTACACTTAAAGAAATCCCAATCCCTCAGAGCTACACGCTCCAGGGATCTAAACCTTATCACAATAAACAAAACATGTTGGAGGGATAGGTTCCTGACCCAGAGACTCCCCAGACTCTGGAATAGATTGCCCATACATGTCAAGCAGAGTGCCTCTTTGGACCTCTTCAAGAGGAACCTTGACGATTGGATGGGAGAAAGGAAATTCACCCCAGGGATCACGTCAGTCGCCCTGCTAGACAGGGGTCCAGGAAAGTAAATAATGTGGGAAGAAATAGCCAGGGAATTGTTATGGCTAGGCTTGTATAGGCCCTAGGGCTGATAGCCTAGTACCAACCTATGAACCAACCTATGAACCTACCTATCCAGGTATGTCCAAAGGGCAGTTTCAGGTGTACTCTCCAGTCCAACTGGTGAATCAGGGCATTTTAAGGCAGTGTTACAACTGCCTCATGTATACAGACAACCCTCTCCTCCTACCACCAAACATTAATACATGCGAGAGATGCAATTATACAACCAAACTAAAGGCTAAGCTCTCTCAACCCAAGACTGAACCAGACAGTCAAAAGGAAAAGGGAACTACTTACATCACACCACCAGTCTCACACAGACCTATGAAACCAGCATCGGCAAAAAACACACAAATACACAAAAACAAACTCGGAGGCTCTAAATAAAAATCTGCAAAAGCAACAGAGACCTCCAAAGCAGACACCCAAGCAACCTCCACCCCCCAACACAAACCATGAAACACATACTTCACAACACCAGTGTGCCATGCAATCACAGCCCTTAAGGCAAAATAACATACCCAACACACTAGTAATATGTGACTCTACAGTCAGGTACACCGATGTCCCACTCATTAGGCTGAACAAGGAAAAGGTTACTGTTAGCTGCCTGTCGGGTGCCAGGCTCCGCCACATAACACAAGCACTCAGGTCACTCCAGAACAAGCACAAATATGACTCTGTCATTGTCCATGTTGGTGTAAATGACCTGAGCCATACCTCCCTGGACTACATGAAAAGAGACATGGAAGAGCTCTCTGATCACATAACCCAGGCCAGTATGACCCTGACCTTGAGTAGCATCCTGCCCTCACCAAGAATGATACCACTGTATAAAGAAAAAATTATCAATTTCAACAATTGGCTAAGCTTCTGGTGGCATTCAAAGGGGATCCAGTGTCTGTCCGCCTGGGATGACATGCTCGACAAGTCACGCTGATTCGCTAGAGATGGCTTGCACCTGTCACCCTTAGGCTTTCGAATACTGGTCAAGGCTATTGCCACCCCCATAGTGCCTTTTTTCGGCAAGGCTCAAAAGTCAAAATCACCGCCATAAAGAGCACAAGTAACAAAAAACTGAGGGTAATGCTGCTCGATCCCAGAAGTCTAAACCTCAAAATGCACGCACTCGAGGCACACCTCAGTATGGAGAAAATAGATGTATGTGCAGTAACAGAAACCTGGTTTAAGGCTCCAGAGAGCACCCCAGCACTACCAGGCTACAACTCATACCATACATTGCGGCCACAAAACCCGGACCGAAATACAAAAGGCGGGGGCATATCCATATTCATCAAGGATACCCACACCTCCAGGTTAGTGGCACAGCACGATGCTTCAGAGATCATCCACATGCAACTAACAACGGGCAAAACTGCAATTCAGACTAGCTTGCTACAGATCACCCACCATGTCACAGGACCCCCATTCCGCATTTCTGGATACACTGGGAAACAAACGTCCTACCAAACACCCTGATATTGGGTGATTTCAATTAACATTAACTGGGAGAACTACTCAAGTACTAACTCCCTTGCCCAACATTTCCTAGAATTTATAAACTCAAATGCCCTGGATCAACTGGTCAACACCCCCACCAGAGGTGACAACAATTCGGACCTGGTCATCATCAACATGGGCGACCAGTGTTCCACACCAGAGGTCAACCCCTCGCTGGTTAGATCTGACCATAAACTAATCACTCTGGATATCCACATTCTGCCCCCACCCCCGGTCAAAGAAACCACTATGAAAATCTTTTCAAAAGCAAACTTCACATTACTTAAGACCGAGGTGGAAAGTTTCAAAGCCCCTATGCTAAAGGATAACGCTGCCCAAGCTGCAAAATCCTTTACTAATGCACTCTATGAGCACCTACAAGAATGCATGGATTGTGCTATCCCAAGCAAAACCAAGACTCACTCCAAGAAAAGTAAACCAGTCTGGTGGACCCCTGCCATAAAGAAGCTATACAATAGAAGGAGGAAACTGGTACAGAAAAAGAGTACAATCCCAAAAAGGGAAGACATCTCTGATCAGTATCAGCAAGAAACTACAAACACTCATTAAATCATCCAAGGCTAGCTTTGAAGGAAAAATTGCCAAGGACTCCAAAGATAACCACAAGGCATTCTTTAGCTATGTCAAGAATCTAAGTGGCAATTCTCAGATCTGCTCGGAGTTGGTGCATTATAGCACAAAATACACTTAACCGACCGATATTGCCAACATCCTGGCAGACAGGTTCAGTGCAAACTTCACCCCCCTCTCACCCCCAAAAGGGCCCATAACCATACTAGAAGAATGTAATGTCCCTGAAATCACAGACACTCAGGTTAAAACAGCCCTCTCCAAAGCCAAAAACACAGCATCAATGGGACCGGACAGTGTCCCAGGCTGTGTCCTACTAATAGGACGTGCTGGAGGGATAGATTCATCACCCAAAGACTCCCTATGCTGTGGAATAAAATCCCGGTATATGTGAGGCAGAGCACCTCGCTGGCCTTGTTCAAGAGAAATCTTGACCAATGGATGGGAGATCGCAGATATACCCCAGGGATTACCTCAGTGTCACTGCTCGACAGAGGCACAGCAAAATAATGGGTATAGTTCCCCATACTAAAGGGGTGGCGTAAACCACAAAACTATGGGCTAGGCTTGTAAATGCCCTCGGGCAGATAGCCTAGTATGAACCTATGAACCTATGAACCTACACGAGCTCAAAGATGAACTAACCCCTGACCTAAACACATTGTTCAAACTCAGCCTCTTCACAGGCTACGTGCCCATAGAGTGGCACAGAGCAATGGTTATTCCGCTCCACAAAGGTGAAGCCACAACAGATCCCAGGGAACTATCGCCCTATAAGCCTGACTAGCTTGGTCTGCAAGGCTATGGACCGCATCATCATGGAACTCATTAACAGAGACATTGGGGACCTCCAAACACTGGACCCTACCCAGTTCGGCTTTAAGGGCAGATCATGCCTCCTAAACCTGGTGGACTTCTTTGAGACAGTTACCAAGGATATAAATGAGGGAAAGGTGGTCCACACAGCCTACCTAGACCTCGCAAAGGCCTTTGACACCATTCCCCACTCTGGTATTATAGACAAGCTCACCAGCCTGAACATAAACCCCTACGTCACGAGATGGGTTGCCAACTGGCTCATGGACAGAACCCACATGGTAAGAGTTACGGGAACTAGGTCTGACTCTAAACCGATTACAAGTGGTATTCCCCAGGGCTCAGTCCTAGGACCCCTCATGTTCAGCATATACTTCTCAGAGGTACAGGCAAGCACAGGAAGTCTATGGCTGACCAAGTTCGCAGACGCCTGCAAACTAGGGGCTATAACTGACTATCCAGCTGACACAGACATCCTCCAAAAGGGTCTCACTGAGACAGATACCTGGTGTCAAAACCATGGCCTCAAGCTAAATGCCAAAAAGTGCATAGTCATCCCCTTTGGAAAAAACAAAGTACTCACAAACTACCACATAGGTGGCAGCCCCCTAAATATGGAAGACGTAATAAGGGATCTGGGGACCCAAGTAGACAGTAATCTCTCCTTTGATAATCACATTGCCAAAGTGGTTAGAAAATCCTTCTATGTGTCCCACCTAATCACAAAATGGTTTGCATCCAGATCAAAAGAGGTCATTGTGCCCCTCTACACATCACTCATCAGACCCATCATAGAGTACAATGCCCAGTTTGGGATGTACCTTACAAGATACCTGCAACAGCTGGAAAGACCACAGAAGTACCTCACCAAGAGGATCACTGGCCTCAAACAGATTCCCTATGCAGCTCAAATGAAGAAACTCCAGCTGTACTCGGTTGCATACCACCTACTCAGAGGTGATCTATGCCTGACATACAAGGCCATGTCCAAGCCAGAACTGATGGACATGCTCCACCTAAAGAAAACCATTTCCCCTCGAGCCAAATGCTCTAAGGATCTAAACCTCACCGCAAGAATAAACAGGATGTGCTGGAGGGATAGATTCCTGTCCCAGAGACTTTCCATGCTCTGGAACAAGATTCCAATCTACATTAGGCAGAGCTCCTCACTAACACTCTTCAAGAGAAACCTTGACGAGTGGATGGGAACTAGAAAGTTTACCCCGGGGAACACTTCAATGGCTCTGCTGGACAGAGGCACAGGGAACTAATCTAAGGGGGCGACGAAAGCCAACACAATTCCGGCTAGGCTTACAAATGCCTTCGGGCAAATAGCCTAGTACCTATCTATGAACCTATAACTGCAAACAATGAAGAAAAAAGGAAGATACTTAAAGTTTGGATTACCCTCAGTATGAGTGTGAAACTTTGATAATTCAAGCCACTTAGATAATATCGGACTGGTTATACGAATCAATGTGCTGAAGCAAATGCACCTTGATCTCTGAACCTTTATCTCTTACAAAACTAATAAAAAAAGAAAGACATTGACAATCTCCTGACAGAATAAGATCATTCTTATAAAATGCATTATGATGTTCAGTGCCTAATTTGTACATTTGTTTGTGGTAATAGAAATTGGTCCTGCATCCATTTTGTTGCCAAACTGTGGACTGTCAGTCTACCATAAGGGGACTTAAAAGTAAGAACTGCTACTATCCTGCCAGGGCAGTAAACACATTACAGTTGCTGATTTCATATACAACAAAGCTACTAATCATATCAACAGGGGCAGTTATGTCCTGAGGAAAAATATGAAAAAAGGGCAACCATCTTGAGATTTTAGGACAAAAAAATTCTCAAGTTTCCTCTGAAAAATGCATAAAAAAATAATTTTGTATTTGAAACAAACACCTTAACATGATATAAAAATTACAGCTGTGTTAATAAACTTACCATAACAGTAGATGTTCTAAGAGAGTACTACTGTAGTAGCCTGAACTGTCTGGGATATATCCTACCTGATATGACCAATGGACAGCTTTTAAAGCTTCAGGTTACCCTCTGTGTGCCCCAACAGCCAAGTGGCTTGAGCAAAGGCACATAAAAACTGAGCTTAGGATGCTAAATGTTTCAGAGATTTCTTGTTTCAAGAAGAAAGGCTACAGCCCTGGAAGGTAAATGCTAAGAAAGAAAAATAACACAAGTGAAAATACAGATTTATATGTATACTCTATGTCAATGCAGTTCCAAAACTTGGCACTAAATCTAAAACAGAAACAAGGGAGATTGGAGGAGGGGGACAGCTGCTGCAATAGTGATCTATTACAACATCTACTGTTATAGTAAGTTTACTTACAAAACATAATATGTTCAGCATTAGATCACTGCTGCAATAGCCTAATCTCTATGGGTAGATTATTAAATGTTTCAATTCTATAGGGCGGAGGAAAAAATTAAGAATCCAGGTGGTCCTGGAAAATAGTCCAAGCAAAGTTGGTTCTGAATTTGGAAAAGGAATACAGATTGTTCTTCATACATTCCCAAAGCATTACAAAGGACCAAGTTACTGCTTCTAGAATACTTTGAGTCCACCTCTCTCCAAAAAGCTAGAGAAGCCAAAGCCCTGATAGAGTGACTTCTGACTGGAAGTGATTTACTGTGGTAAGAATAGCTGAAAGAATTAGCACGAGACAGCCAAATATAAAATTGTCTGCTTGACACCAGTTGTCATTTTTTCTTACCTTCATAGGAAATAACAGCCAACTGGCCTTCCTGAAGGATTTTTCTATCCAATTACTATCTGAGCTGCCCGCCAACAACCAGAGTATGCAAGATTCTTATAGATTTTGGAACAAAAACAGGGAGATTAATAAACTGGTTCAATGTATACTATGAAACTACTTCAGGCACAAAAGGATTTGCCTCAAAAGTGAGTCAGGGGTGACTTATCAAAAGTGCTTCTAACTCAGATATCCTTCTTGTGAAAGTCAGAGCAAAGTATTCCAAGAACCTCCAGTCAGCCTGATGTGCTGTTTCAAATGGAAGAACTGTTATCCTATGTGGACAGATTGGTAAAACCCTTTCAAAAACTGCTCGACTTGAGGACAGGTAGAAAGGTGAGGATTTAAGGGAAGAGAAGAGAAAATGGCTAAAAGATGGATTATTATAGAGGAGTACAGAAATGCCAGAGAATAACTCACAGAATCTAGAACCAGAAGCATCCAGGTCTTAAACTAGCACTGGTACTTACCACAGCACAAACTAGTAAACCTCTTCCACTTACATGTATGATTTTCCAGTAGCAGTTTTTTAGCCTCCTTTGGAACCTGTTGCATGTCCACAGAAAACAAAGGAGCCTAAGGTATCAAAACTGTGTTTTGGGTTTGGGATGCATCAAAC